>NW_003203876.1:178992-211107 GCF_000006405.1 Perkinsus marinus ATCC 50983
TCATCCGCATCTTTACAAGTAGGGGTTGATCGCCAAGATTCCCTTGTGAACCTGCGACCATAATTTCGTGGCGCGCGGTAAAATCCGAGAAAACTTAATACCTGCTCGTAAGTCTTGGTATAAGTAGAGTCGTCCTTAGGCTCGACGACCAACACCACAGATGCAGCTCTCTTAGTCTGGCAAGCAGTACCTAAAAATACCCCATCCAGGGATCGAACCCACGACCTCTCGCTTACCCAACACCTGCCTCGACGGTACGTATGCGTAGGCGATACCATTCTTCTCGCAATAAGCCGGCACATGGGAAATGACATCGACCGGGTACACGTCAGCGGCCAGTAGTATCATACCCTTTTGACCTACAAATTGCATCATAATTTTCCAACGAGTGTTGAAGAAATATATAATTTCCTCAGCTAAGCTCGGCACACGAATTTCGGCACAGCTATTCAGAAACCAACGAAAAATTCCCAAATTTCTTCTCAGAATTTTCATATTGTCACCAACACATGTAGTTGACCATATGCATATTCCCCCCTACTCACCCTTCCTAACAGCCTTAAGGACCTCAGGCACGCCGCGGCGAATACACTTTGACGTAGCAGCTGATCAGCATCACGCTAGTGACCACACTAACTTAGCATTGATTACCTTTCTTGACTAGCTTCATAGCGCGAGCATTCAACTTGCCTCCCATAAGAGGATCAGCAATAGGAGAGACGTAGAGTGTAGTGCTAGTAGAAGGGGCCTCGCTGTCAGACATAGTAGTATACAACCCAATGAATATGCTGTTGCAGCAGCACCCGAGTTCGAAACCCACCAACGACAAAAACTATTACTGCATATAAGGAGAGAAACAGCAATTCAGAAAAAAGTCAAAGTGCTCAGTGATCAATGTCATCACAGCTGATGGCGCATAAGCTCCCACCTAAGAAAGGTCTGAGCGTGCATGTTGATAACATGCGAAGATATTTCCATACACATACACACATAGTAAGTGATAAAAACTATAAATGCACATCGTGTAACACTTCGCTCCGCTGTGATCGAGATGAAAAAAATCAACCTGGATTTGAGACGTGGCCTTCCTCACGTGTTGAGTCCCATGTGCATCAACTCTCAAGACTGGCATAAGAAGGTGATGCGCGCGGGAATATGCTACTACAGCTTAGAAGTCGCAAGAAAGTTTTCAATTTCCTCTGCAACTCGATTGGCCTCCGCCACAGCGTTCTTACAAACCTGACCAGAACTTACCCCTGCATTTTTCAAAACTAATATGCTACCTGATTCTCCTCAGCGGATTCGTGCGCCTCCGTAAAGTTATTACCAATTATCCGCGCCCCTCGAGCATCATCGCGAGCCTTGGCCGTTATACACGACTAACAGGGTCAAAATATGGGAATTTCTCTTTGAACTCTTTTACGACTACACCGATTCACATTTCATACATCCCGCAAAAAATCATCATCATGTTATAAAGCAAAATAGCTCGAAAATAGCCTCTGCCAAGAATCGAACCCGCGACCATCACAAACAATAACCTTTCCTCCAGTCACCTGCGCAATCTCCTGATTGGTTTCTCCGAACCACCTGAGTAGTGCTGCTACATTCAGTGGGTCTTCGCATTCAGTTCGGAGAACCTAAATTACAAAAACTGCTAAATCAAGCAGAATGTTCGCTCTCCTCAGCTGAGCTCGAAAGTTCTTTACCAGATGAGAATTTTAAGCAGGCATGCGGAAACAACTTGGAAATTCATCAACAGCACACAGCTGGCTATGTGCATATTCTGAGTGGAAATAGCTGACCATCCCGTTGCCGATTTCCAAACCCAACTGACCTTGCATTCATGTGCCCATTGCAGTTCCCTCAGCTCAGCTTGAGATGCCTCATCAGTGAATGCGCACGCAGTGAGATTCTCATAAACCGGACTGAGATCAACGGTTGGAGGCGACTTCAAATATGCTATAGTGCTGGAAACCTAACAAAACCTTGTCCTTCTTTCAGAAATGATGAAAGCTCACCAGCTTAGCAGCTTCGTCAGAGCATGCGTGCCCCGACTCGAAATGTATCGACGCTAGCCTTCGCCATAGACCTCTGATAGCATACCTGATACAGAGTTGCTTGTTCACAATTCTCGATATTTGCAATAATAATCCCATATCATTGGGCATGCTCCAAAAGTCTAGTAAAGAGCGTCGAGGTGCTTTACGAGTCAGACATACATCACCATAGTTATACTAGCTCACTTAGGATAAGAATAGTGTACCAAGTATTACCATTGGAGGAAGGTAGAATAGGTCTTGATGGCTATCAATCTAGTAGAGTCGTTCATCCAGTTCTTACCCATTATAGGAATCTCCTTATCTAAATAAAAGCCACACAATCCCATACCGTAACTGTCCGAAATATGCCATCATTTAAGCAAGTACCACCATGGCCGTCCACACAGGATAAGTTCCCCAACGATTCAAAAATTCGGGGCACATATGCCACAGGTTGCCATAGCTCTACAAGATACCCCATATTCACACAAATTACACCACCAAAATCTACCATCACGATACGATTTGATGCTATACTCCCATCTCAAGAAAAACCATAATCCAATATGATCCACAGCAAGCGCGTTCGAAACGCTACCTGTGAAAACTGCGCGACCCTTAGCGTCCTTCAACTTAGCGTCTTTAGGGTCTGCTGCCTTCAATGCATCACGAGCCTTCACTACTCTGTCCATTATCTCCGGCCGGAACACAGAAAACTGATACCTTAACTGAGTGCATAGTCATAGGCAATCTCTCACTGCTACTTACATAACGCCATCTTTAGGAAGGTTCCGCTGCCTGGATTCGAACTTGGCTTCATTCCGGAAGAGAGAGTACATGTTGTCACTCAGCATCCACCCCGGAGTTATTTCATTAATCGCGGGAGACAAGCCGTTGATATACTCACTCGATTCGTTCACCAGACTAAACGGCAACTAAAATTAACAATTTCATACCACATTTCTTTCACATCCTGCCCAGACCCACCCCTATCGCTTGCGGCAAACAGCTCACTCCAGTAGCAATAAGTGAATAAGGCGCGTCCACCAAATGAAAGGGATACTTTATATTTGAAGCCAGCCCGAAGAACGTGCCCTCGCCTGGCCAGTTCTCCTGGTCGGGCGCCTTCCCAGTGTGGTTCGAACCAACGTTAGCACCATGACCAACATTGCCCCTACCGGCAGGCCAAAAACACGCTATTAGTAGTGCTTGATGATGGAAGCCTACGAAGGGGCCGACCAAAGACGCCGTGACCTCCCCCTGAAGACATTATATAAAATATAGATAATATTCGATACCACACCTCGGCCACTCCAGAGCCCGGCCCGATGATGGAGTCGAACACTTTCCCATGCCGTTCAACGTGGACTGTCGGACAGAGTACTGACCCTTCTACCACACCGAAAGTCGCTACACTGGCGCCTAAAAAGGAAAGAAGAAAGTACAAAATAGTCCCCGCAGTGTCAACATCACTTTTCTGGAGAATAGCAGTGTTAAGACTGCAGTCTTCGACGATGTTGAGCTCAAGTAAGGAAGAGTTGTGAACTCTCGAATTCACAACGCGCACGTGGCGGCCAATATAGCTGCCTTTGATAGAACAACACGATATAACCTAAGTGTCCATACCACTCCTCGAGCGAATCATCATGACCCACCTCAGCGTTCTCATCGATGATCGTCCGCCCTTGCCCAGCATCTTCAACTGCGTCAACGTATGCATCCACGGCCGCATGATATGCATCAGATTCCTTCCTGTTCGAGACCACCTATCACCACATAATTCCTAACCACAGCTCTAAACCAACCTTAGCCGCTATTTCGATAGTAAGCTCAGCGAACTGACGTGTATGGCGACTCCCTGTCTCCTCAGCCAGGGACATACTATGGCCATTACCATATTTACAGTGGGGCTCTGTTGACCCTTCTACCACACTGCAACGCACAAGAACTGCACCTAAAGAGGCACTATAGACACCTATGATGAGTAGGGGTCTACCTCGCCGTACAACAGTATTGGCAACGAGGCCGCAGTCCTTTACTAAAGTGCCGGATTCTACTACCACGTCTTCTAAAAAGCTGTTTATGATCCCACATGGAAGTTGACGGCGACTATCACCAATACTCACCTATACCGTAAAACTCAGAACTGACCACCCAGTTTCGAGTACCTTGGACCCTTCCTCAACTGCAAGTTCAATTCTACCTTGGAATGTACACCCCCTAATCCTGCCAACAGCTAGGGGGGAGTCACCAATCACCATAATTTCGCCCCAGTCCTCAGCAGTACACCCTGAGCCTTGCAGCGCTGCTATCTGAGTACATACCAAGTCGTTCGTTGCTCTCAAGTCATCAAGACCGACCTCATCAACAGTGAGTGGCCGCAGCCTCCTAAGGGTATTGGCCTCCCTCAAGGCTCCAACGAAGGAAGACCTCGTAATGCACTCCTTTACGAAGTCTGCAGGCGTAGATCCACTACTAAAAGAGGCCGCCGCTCTGGTCCTCGATAAAGATGTCATTATAGCAACACCGACAGATCAGGCAAGGTCGGTATATTCCACGGATCATAATCGATCAGATGGGCGCGCGCGATTACAACAAAACCTGAATTTTGAGGCACAATTCTTCGCGCTCGCCATTATGATCGATAACCTAGTAGAAATGATAAGTCGATAACTTCCACAGGCCCCATTGAAAATGCCTCGCGAACCAGGCCGACCTTATCGTGAAGAAGACCCCTCAGGTGGCCCCTCGGGTCACCATAGGCAAGACCATGGTCATGGCGATCTGGAAGAGGCCGCCTTCGACCTTTTTCGCCGTATCCTTTTTCCTGAATCACACGAACACCATCCTGGAGAGCACCACACGGAGTATCTTGCTGAACTGTTGAAGCTTTTGGACAGTAGAGGCCACTCGAGGGAGTTTGAAGAGGTCTTAAAAGAGGTTGAATTTTACCATCCTGGAATCATAGACCACTTGAAACATGATGATGGTCATGACTACGTCCAAGGGCTTTATCGTCGCCACACTGAGGAGCCCTTCGACCCCAGCGAGTGGGAACTAGATAGCGGTGTGGGGGGTGAAGCAGCAACCCACTGGTGGGACAATACGCACAGTCATGAGGACCACCCCTTGAGTGACAGACCAGAATACCACTCTTGGGACCACAGGGCAGAGGATCATTACTGGTGGCATGAGAAGGAGGGCCACCCTTGGGAGGACCATGGTCAACACTGGTCACATCCGAGAGAGGACAATCATTGGTTGCCTAGTGCGGAAGACCATCCCTGGCACCAAGCGCACGATCAACGATACGGTGAGTTTTGCATCCTATCGTGACCCACACTTAGAGAACCAAGCTGAGTTCACAGCGCCACCAAGGAGTTTCCTTTATGACATTCGACCGTCGTATACCGTAGGAGAAATATGCACATGTGTTGCTTATAATTTGGTGAAAAATATGAGGAAATTTGGCGAAATTTTCGATTGCTTTCTGAAAACTTCCGCCTGAGTTCGTATATAAATTACTTTTGGAAACTCCAAAGCTCAGCTGAGGGAAGCGATTGCATATATTCTTCGAACACACCTTTTATCAGATCGACCCTCATCCGAGGCCATGCCCTTTCGGTCCGTTGGCGTCGTCGAGGACGAGGGCAAGAAGGCTCGAGTGAATTCCCGCATCACAGCTTACGATGACAATAACCAAAAACGGGTGGTTTTATCCATGTCGGGTAAATCATCGCGAAGTCTCCATCTCAGAATTCTCCTGGTCTCCCGAGGACCGCGTCTACTGTCGCCAATACCAATCGCATTTCCTCTCTGGACATGGTCAACAGCCCGAGAGTGACCATGAAGCAATCCACGGTGGTTGTGTTCATTGCAATTGTACGTCTATAGCTAGTTGGCAACTTTAGTGTTGCTTCTCAGGTCTTCGCTATAATCGTTCTTATCCGTCGGGTAATCTGCTCCACCTTGAGACTTGTGTATAATCGTTCAGGTGCGTTCGTTGAGCTTTGGCAAAGAGAGAACGTTGAGTCCAGTGTAGGGTGTACTTTCATGTCTACATTGTTGTTGTTACTGTTACCAGTGTCCACATTATCGTGTTACGTTTAGTGAGAAAATATGCACATGGTGATAATATGCGAATTCTGAGGCGATTTTATCGCCTCCTGTACACTTCTACCAAAGTCGTATCATCTATCGTCAAGGGCGCACCACATGACGACGCCGAGCATATTTTCCCATCTAGCTTTGAAGTGGTTTCTCTGACGTCATGATAATGCTACTGTGACTCAATGCCTTCGGTTGCGTTCCTCAATTTACTTATACGAATCGTATACCAAAACATGCGCAACTCGTAGAGCTTAAATCAATGCTCAATGAGGGTCTCCTGTGCTTACTCCTCGGGGCTAGTCAGTCCGTCACAAGTCCTGTCCTTATGGACGCTAGCTACACACTGCAACACCCAATACAGCCTCATGACGCTCTAGTGCTGGTTGATATCGAATGGTCTGTGATATCACCTGTTATAGACGACCCTGAAGTCACCTGTAAATGGCGAGATATTATCACTGGGAATACCACGGAAAACCAAGGCACTATGCTGAGTCACTCGCAAGTGACCTGTTCTTTACCGTTGATCGCTAATGTGGATTTGCTATTGACTGAAATAGTTGCCAACAATGGTCTCTGGTACATACGATATGAAGGGTGGCAATCGCGAGTTCCAAAGACAGTACGCGTATATGATGCAAATCTAACATCCCAATCCATGGTCAACTTTCCTGTGTCCATGCCAAACAGGGCCTTGCCCATAGTAGACAGCGGCTATGGGCTCGAAACCATCCTGGTCGTGTCTGGACCTTTCAAACCCTATGTGGGGCACTGGACGATCGGGTGTGCCTTTCAGCGAATTGCTGGACCTCAGGTTGACGTGCTTGTCGAGGGCCATTTAAACGGCGATTTTACGGAGCTCGAGTGCTTATTACCGTACAATTACAGTCGGTACGAGTACATCCAAAGTCTTCATATTGTCGCTATGCACTCAGAGACAGGGAGTGAGTTGGCCCGTCTGTCCCAAGGGAGTCCACTGCCACTCCTGACTAACGAGGTTTTCACAATTTCGGGTTCCTCGTCTAGATGGGGCCTCGCTGGTGTCGACCTTGAAGTGATGGTTTATGGTCGGAGTTTCCCTATGGAAGATTATGTTGGTCTATTGTGCCACTTTGAAGGACTCGATTACACTCGAGCGGTTCGGATCAATGAAAGCACAATATCGTGTCCGACCCCGGGCCAAGGCCAGTCTCCTGGCGTTGACAGTAGACTGACGATACTGTACGATACGTCAGTGCAACCGGCAGTTAACTGGCGACCTCATGAGGAAGCCTCAACGGTGGTTTATCCAGCCACTAGCTATGACCAGTTTGAGGTACCTCTGGTCACGGCATTCGAACCTTTCTCGAGGTTTCTTTATCCTATGTCGCATAACGACAGTCGGGAAGTGAAACTCACCCATCAGAGGGAGTTGCCTGTTATTATGCTACCACCAAATAGCCTCTGGTGTGAATATTCACCCAGCTTGGGCAGCCCTAATGTTGCCAGAACCGAAGAGAACAAGACAGTGTACTGTCCGGTTCCTACTCTCCACAGTTCGACCAACATCACTGCGATAAGTGTCCACTATAGTATCAACGGAACACATCAGTTCCAACCAAGGGACACCACTGGCAGTGTTTTACGGTTCGATATCGTACCGCGGGCCCAAGTCCTAAGGATAGTCAAGAACAGCTCTGTGGTGCTGCAGATGGCACCACCCTGTGGGCCACCGAAACGATTCGTCGCGGAAGTCGAGGCGCTCAATGTGGTGTCTGGGGAGGACTCTTGTGCGTTGGTCTTGTCGCCGGTTGAGGGCCTCTTGCCTGGACGGCTCACGACCATGCCGAGCGGCACGTACCAGTGCAATGTACCCATTGTGGTCAGTGTGGAACTCGAGCAACGATTGGGGACTTTCCCCGCTAATTCGAGCGATATAATTGCTCATGTGGTTGTTGGCAAACTGGAGAGCATCGATCTGCAAAATGACGAGGTTAGGAATCTCCTGTTGCGGGGAGTAGCAGAAGTTCCCATTAGCATCACTACGAGTAACAACACTGCCGATACGACACCTTTGGCCCTCATTAGCCATGGGGCCCGCCTACTACACGAGAAGTGCGTAGATGGTTCATGGAATATGTGGAAAAGGACCACCGGAAGGCAACTCAGTGGTCAACAACAACAGCAGCAGCGTGACAGGGTCGATTTTGCTGCTAGTCGTCGACGTCTGGTGCATTCGAACTACACAATGCCGATTGAGGAAGCCTCTCTGGATTGGCTGAAGCATAACGTATCCTTGAAGGCTGTCGTGCCGGACTGGAGCTTCCACAACGGTGGTGGAATAGTCGTTCTCACTGGAACATTCGTCCCACCGTCAATTTTCAACTTCTCCGCGATACTAGTCAACTTTGGTCAAGGCGGGCCGCGGGCCTCAGCCACACTGATGAACGAGTCCGCGATCAACTGCACGGTCCCTGCCATGCCGGACAACTTCTTCGACACGGTCCAGTTGAGTGTCACAGTGGTCTTCCTTAGCCCATTCAACAGTACCCATGTTAATATTACAGCCCAAGGGCCGGGTTTGGTATTCAGTTACCTCCCCAATTTAGCCCTGGGCAGTTTGGTTCCTCGGACTGGTCCGCCTGGTGGCCTTACTAATGTCACAATGAGAGTCATGTTTTTCGCCAACTTTTCCACTGGCCTGGAGCGCGATCTTGGTCTGGACTTCGACTGTGCTATAGGGACGTTCAGATCTCCGGCAAGGTTCCGCCTCGCTGACGAATCCAGTCTGGCTGGGTATGCGATGAATAGAACCTACGAGGTGTGGTGCTCAGCCCCCATGGCCGGCCCAAGGCGGGACGTCTGCGTTCAACTGGTCCCACGTTTGGCGAGGTCCATTGAAAACCCTCTCCAACCGTGTAACAACACTATGGGGCGGCATAGGCTAGAATACAACTACTATCGACAGGTGACAACCTCAGAAAATTCCTCGTTGAATACGTCGTCATCAGATGCCTCGAGTGGATAGCCTTTCGCCTGCCGTCGGCCTCTATGAAGGAGGAACCGACGTTGTCGTCTCCGGCAAGAATTTCCCGGATAATACAACATTTCCCGGCTTCCCAGAAGTACTGTGTAAATTCGATATATACATATTCGAGGGCCGCCGCATTGACAACACCTCGGTTGTGTGCGAATCCCCGGCCGTTGTCTATCACTGCAACTCCAGTGCTGTTGGATGCAACAGCAACGACAGTCTCGAAGTGTCTGTGACATTGAGCTTCAACGCAGGTCGAGACTGGAGCTTCACGTAGGGACATGTCCAGGTTGAATCGCTCTACTCCTTGTATTAGCTCAGTGAACTTCACATATGCTCCACGGAGTTCGATAGTATCCCTTTGGCCATCCTTTGGCCCGGCCACTGGAGGCACAAGACTCACCGCGTTAGTCGTCACCAGTGAATTCTTGGTCCGCAACTTTTGTGTCGGCGATCAAGTCATGCCGGTGACCAGCAAGGCCTCGAATGGCAACGCGACTATCACCGAAATCGAAGGCATCGTACCACCACTGCAACGAAATGGTATGAGTACCTGCCGCTTGTAGGCATAAGACCTTACGCCTCAGACACAACGAGAATTAGCACTTGGACAGTCGGAGTTTCCACGATGCAGGATGATGGTCGTTGCTTAGAGAGCTCCAATAACTTCACCTACGTCGACATGTGGAATGTAGAGAGCGTCGAGCCAACCCAGGGAATCTTCCAGAATGTCCACGACTCAGCGGCCCTGTTGGTCACTGGCAACAACTTCTATATGCATTCTGATGCTGTGTAAATGAACCTCTACTCTGTGACAACACCGACAGCTCAGGTGTCGATTCTCGATATCGATGATGGTCAACGCTAGTGCTTTGGGTACTGCTGCCTACAACGTGTCCTGGCGCTATGGTGACTTGTCTAAACGCGCCTTGGCAGTGAGGATCGCATCTGACCTCGAATGGCTATTGCTATAGTCAGGACCTGCTGTCTCAACGAGACTGTGATGTCCAAGTGCCGGCCAGGGTGTTGGACTGGAACCGCCTCATGTGTGGTCCAGAGTTCGGCGTTGACTACATTGATCGGACCATAGCGGCATGTGGAAGTGATCTGTTGGCTGCTGCGTTGTCTTCCGAGACGAGGTTGGTCGAATTCTCATTTACCGTACAGACATAGGCTCAGGTACACCATCGTCCTTTCGTCTCTCAAGATGGCCGTCGCGGTGGCCATGAATGGTGTTGACTACTCCCCGGCGATCACTTACGATGCCGACCAGGCTTGGGGTCTGTTGTATGCGGTTTTCCTAGCACCACAGATCGTCGGTTTTCTACCGGCTAAAGGGCCTGAAGTTGGCGGGTACGGAAGTTTGGTTTTTCCATAGAAAGATGATAACATTTGATATCAGATATCCTATAGTACTGCAAGTCTCTGGATCAACTGCATGGAGAGTCACCAGTTGTCGCTTCCAGCCGGTGGAGGGTGCGCCGAATCAAGTGGGCCACTGGGTTGACGTCCCCGCGACCACCATATCGGACCATGAAGTACGTGGCAGGTTTTCGTCCTTTTGCTTCGAATTGTTGTCGTCTCAGATAAGTTGCATCGCCCCCCTTTGGCATATTGAGGACGGCAATAGAACAGCTGTTGTTAGTATATCGTTGGAGATCTCCGAGACACTGTGGACCAACAGCACTCAATTTACCTACTACAAGTCGCCTAGTATCAAACACATTGATCCTGCTGAAGGCCCACACGAGGGAGGCACCCGTGTTACTGTCTATGGTGAAGGTGAGCTATTTGAAGTCACCAACCTTAGCCTGCTGGTGCTCCATTGTTCAGGTTTCGACTTGTATTTGGTCCGTGATGGTCTTGGATCTGGCATGTCTTGTATCTTCGGGCGCACCGTGGTCACCGCCCACTACCTCTCCCCTACTGAGATTTTCTGTTTTACTCCACCGAGCACAACTGCATCACCAAGTGTCAAAGGTGGACGCTATCACTAGGGTCTGATTGAAGTTGCCATCTTAGGGCAATATGTGAATCTCGACCTGTCCCTCGACTTCGGGCCGACACCTGGTGTCACCAGTGTCACCATGATGCCTTTATATCAGCAGCTGTTCTACTATCGATTCGTTCGTTTTTCTGTCACCAGCGCGAGACCGCTATCAGGACCACGGAGCGGTGGTACACTTGTGGACTTATATTCGGACGCACCCTTTCCGACCACTGACCTCCTTAGCTGTGGTTTTGGAAGACAGCTGGTCGTAGCCCAGCAATTATCCCCGTATCACATCAACTGTATCGCTCCGTCTGTTGGGGCGCCGGGCGTGGTCAACTTGTCACTTTCGGCTGACAATCAGACCCGTTCAGAGCTGACTGTGATTGACAACACGACTTTGACAACCATTCCCTTGCAGTTCACCTATTACTTCGGTGCCACTGTAGCTTCCGTGTCACCATCATTCGGTGGGACTGAAGGAGGCACGCGGGTCCTCTTGCGAGGCTCTCATTTCCTTGACTCCCCTGATCTGTCATGTAAATTCGGCACCACTGTGGTGACTGTGAGAAAATTCATATCCCCCAGTGCTATCGTATGCGAGAGTCCACCTCATCCGGAAGAAACTGTTGTCGTCAGCGTTGCCAACAATGGGAGAGATTTCATAAGCGGAATTGGTAAAGGACTTCATATGTGTGAGTGAATAGTCCCTTCAGGCACTGTGTACGATTACATGGCGTCAAAGCCACAGTTCATTCTCGATCCTTTTCTCGGACCAGTGTCCGGTGACACTCGAGTGACCATCCGAACGGCCGACCCGCTTTCCATACCGCGAAGCATATGGCAAGCGGCCATGAGTACCGCCTTCTGTATTTTCGGGACATTGAGAGTAACAGCAGCAGTAGACGTGGACTCCTCCTCGCTAGTGTGTACATCTCCGCCTACCACTGAGCCTGGCGAAGTCCGTTTGATGGTTTCCCTCAATGGTCACGATATTGAGGACGCGTCACAAGGGTTCCTCTATTATTCTTCACCTAATATTACTCTTGTGGAGCCATCCATGGGCCCACAAGGGCAAGCGACTTACATTACCCTGAGTGGGGGCGGGTTCATTAACACTCATTTTCTCACCGTCATGTTCGGCGGAATCTCGGCTATCGGCGAGAGTATACCGTATAAGACCAGAAAGGCTATGTGGCTGAGCGACTCTCGAATCCAAGTCGAAAGTCCCGAGTTGTCCCCTTCTGGAGAGCTCCGGGTTCCCTTGTATATATCCAACAATGGGCAGAACTTCTCGCCAGATGGTATCGATAGCTGGGACGCTGACGATGATAGTCACGATGACCCAAAATCTTTAAAGTGCGACAAACAGTGTTGGAATATATGTTCGCCTATCTCAGCTGAGTTGTGCGAATTCGGGTAGAAGTGCCCCGAAACTTCCTCAAAATTTCCATATTCTCGCTGGAACATGTAGTGAAGCATGTGCATTTTTCCCCACACTGTTGATATGATACGTTATCACTGATGGAGTCCATTGATAGCTGTTCAGATACTATACGTTCCACTTGCCCGTTGCCGTTTACAGTGTGTCACCGCGAGAGGGCAACATCCACGGAGGTGGGCTGGTCTCGGTAAATGGTGGGCCCTTTGTGAAGACTTCGAATCTCCTTTGCTCTTTTGATTGGGTTCATGTGGACCCTACAGTGGCTCGACCAGTCGTGGTATCGAGCACGCAAGTCCTTTGTCCAGTGCCGGACATGTGGGACGCGAGGACAGCCGATGCTTTGAATCGGCGAGCTAAGATACGCATCACTTTGAACGGCATAGACTGGAGTCTTTCCTACGCGACGTTCACTTTCTACAGTATGAGCCCACCAGGATTCACAACTCACCACACGGGCGAACTGACGTTCACATCGCAAATTCGGTCATGCCCTGCAGGCCACATGTGCGAGGAATTCGGTCTGAGCCACCCGTTGCCCTGCCCTCCAGGAAGCTATCAGCCTAGGGTTGGCAGCAGACAGTGCCTTGAATGTCCTAAGGGATATTATTGCCCTCGTGTGAGGATGGAGAGACCTGTGATTTGCCCAGCTGGATGGGTGTGTGACGAGGAAGGGCTGATGACTCCGTACAAGCGTTGTCCAGCTGGCTTCATTTGCTTAGAAGGAACTGCCACGGGTTCAGAGGCCCCTGTGGTGACCACTCTTGTTGAATCCAATAATCCTAATATCAATACTGCCGGACTGAACGCCCCTAAACTATGCCCGAGAGGACTGCACTGTTATCCGGGTACTCTTGCACTGCGATCGTCCCCGGGCAATTTGAGTACCCCACAACCTTGCTCACAAGGTTTCTTCTGCCCCCCAGGGAGTGCCATGCCTTATGGTGCTGGTGCTTGTCCACCTGGGAAGTACTGTCCTGTCCCTCGCTCAGCTGGGATAGTGTGTAAACCTCGGTTCAGATGTGGACCGATGCCTGGGCAATTCGAACCCACTGAATGTCCTGCGGGGACATTTAATCCCTATCACGGCCAGCACAACTGCACATTGTGTCGTGAGGGAGGCGTATGTCCATTCCCTCTCATGGACCGACCCAAGCCGGCTGAGTGTGGTTATGTGGCTGCGAGAAAAGGAATCAAGTCACACTCTGGAAACGACTTGTGCCCGGCTGGCAGAATATGCAGCTGGGGTGTGGCGACCACCAGCGAACCTAAAATTTGCACGACGATCTCGTATGATTCAGCGGTGAACATTTCTTCCCTTGAGGAGTCGTGCAAGTCTGAGCTCGGACAGGCCTTCGTCCCTCGGGAAAGGGCGCGCCTGGTACGCATAGGCGGGGTCGTTCCTAATACGTGGAATGACTCGTTGGGTCTATGCTGTTGGGACTCTGATAGAGTACTGCAGTTCTTGACTGGCGTTGCCTTGTATTATGAGGGACTCAGAAACCCTCTCATCAATGAGGCTCGAGCAACATGGACGTTGGTTGGAAAAGTACGCCAAGTCAATGCGGAGGACCGTATCAGAGACAGTACAGCTGCTGGTTTTGATGGTCTCGAAATGCTCGCTAATTTCACTGACGACTCTCTACGTCTTTCATGGCGAGTGCATCTAACGAGAGTGCGCCGAAAGATACTTTTGGAGATAGCGCGACAGTACTTTTTCAAAGGACCTGAGCCTTGTCCTAAAGGAACCTTCTGTAACACAGGGACGTGTGCCGATCTCATGACCGTTATTTCTGATTCTGGTCAAACTTATTCGTCACGTAGACGACGGCTCGAGGCTGAAGACATTGCTGGGGTCGACGGTGTCACACGACGAAAGGCCTTGCCAGACTCCGCAATCGAGTACGCCAATATGCCCAAAGCTGATCTTGTACGCATGGAAAAAGACGAACAGGATGAGGCTATTATACAAATCAGAATGCTGACATCTACGGAACGCATCTCTTCATATCCACTCGGAGGAGTTCGACTACTGCAAAGCGACTCTGGAGGAGAACTGCAGACGATTACCCTATCGGGCAATCACCCACTGGCTATTCGTGCTCCTCAGCAGTGCTTAGCTGGCACATATTGCAGTATTCGAGCCAATTCGAGCCTAGGGACAAGTCTGTGCTCAGCGGGTCAGTACTGTCCTTCTGGAGCGTCGGAACCTTTTCCGGCTCCTGAGGGGGAGTTTGTTGGTGAAGTTGCCCGAGTGAGAGGTCGCATGTGCACTCCCGGAAAATTCGCGCCAAACCCGAGCTCTCCGATTTGCTATCCGTGCCCTCCAGGATACAGTTGCCCGAATTTTGGTACGCGCACTCTATTTTTATGTCCGCCCGGGACATTCAGACGGTCGTCGGGTGACGACGTGGCTTCGGTATTTGATGACGAAACACCAGTTGTTGTGGGAGAGTCCGGAGACGCTTTGGAAAGCAGTATTTCCTGCACTCCTTGTGACGTGGGGACGTGGACAGTCCTGAGAGGCACTGAAGATGAGACCGGCTGCGACCCGTGCCCTGCAGGTCGCTTCTGCTTCACCAAGACCGGTAATTTGAGCGAAACTAACCCCTGTCCGGAAGGCTATATATGTGGTGAAGGCACTACGCTAGAGACAGCCTCGAAAATACCTTGTCTCAATGGCTACTACTGCGGGACCGGAACGAGCCCGATCTCAGTGTACGACTCGCTGTGTTTAAAGGAGTTTTATTGTCCTGAAGGAACTACTTACGCCAATCGTTACAACTTTCGTTGTCCGACAGGATTTTACTGTCCTCCTGGAACTGGTTGGAAACCGGACATGGACGTGCCCCTACGCCCCAACTCTGCGTATATCAAGTATAGCGACTTTTTAATCCTGCAAGTCGCGGCTCAGTACTGCTTGAGACAGATCCATGCTGCTGAGTTTAAGCAAATTGAGCTGATCAACGCGGAGAGTCTTAACAATGAGCTGTTGGATGAATTACCCGAAGCTGAGGTTCAGACGCGTTTGTCACAGTGGACCTCATCCATGTCGTTCTGTGTCCAATCCCAAGTGGAATACATTCCTATGCTCGCTGAAGGCGCAGAAGGCGTAGCGAAGTCTCTCTATGAAGATGAGGATTGGCACAGTAGACAACTGCAGGCCTTACAGACCCCATGGAAGGCTCCTTACGAGTACTCTAACAAATGTCTCAACGACACATTCCCTCGAATGAGAAATGGATCAACTTGGGATTGTCTTTGTCACGAAGAAATCAACGACGGTCATCTGATGAGATGCCTCACGAGAGCTGTTGATCCCTACGATGAGCCCTATGGCGCTCCTTTTCGCTACGACATCGATGACGAGCTCAGCAGTACATCTTGTTCACCGTGGCCTGACTGTATCGACTGGTCCAGGGTTTCACAAGACAATAGTGCCCCCGGTCCAGAGGGAGGACCATACTGGGACGACTTCGACCGCCTGGCCGTCTCGTTCATCGACTACGTACGAGATGCATTAGTGAAGGAAATGGAAAGGACAGCTACTGATATTGATGATAACGGTGAGAGTAAACAAAGTATAACTAGATGCCCTTTTGGGACTCTGACTTCTGAAGACGCCGCGTCTGAACTCGCCATGTGTACTAAGCGGAAGTCGATCGTCTCCCTGGAGGACAACGCCGATATTATCGTATCACGCGTGAATCCAGTAGCTATGGCCAATGTGGAATCGATCCCCAGGCCGATACCCGCATCACAGCAAGGCACTATTATCCCCGTTATTGATGACGAAGATGAACGTATAGTCTACAGTCTACCTGCACGAGCAAGCGCGATCATCACGCTTGATTTGAGGCGACTTCCGTCTGGAGTGGAATATGGCAGAGATTGGCGAGTCAGAGTTTTCGTTAATGATAGTCTCCCTCATGATTTCGACGATTCTCAAATGTGCGAGGAAATCTGGTCTAGATGGTATTCGGACAAAGAGGTCTACTTTGACAGCTTGCCCGATGTCCGGGAGGATAATCTACGGAATCATAATTGCACTATGGCGGACATGCCTATTGCTCTCGAGAGATTTATGATGGCGTCTGGCAGTCTCTGTCCGAGCATAACAGACCCATTCTGTATCGGCTTTGGCTTTACTCAGTCGATCTCAACGACTGCCTGCAGGGGCGTACAAGATTCAGCAGGTCAGCCGAAAGTCATTGAACTGTCCCTTCACGCCATGGTAGACATCCAGTTCCGAATTGAAGTGCAGATCCTCAATGGTATGGTTATGGCTGATAGATTCAGCTACATACAAACTGCCTCAGTAGAGGTCCTTGAGCCCTCTAGGAATCTACTGGGAACGACCAATGCGTTTGTGGTAGAGCTACGTCATGATAGCGGCGTGGCCTTGCCGTTCAATACCCCCCTGGCGGCTCTTAATCGCCTCACAACAGATCTCGATGTCAAGTATGATGAGCTTAGCAGACAGTCGACAGTATCAGGCGTGGTAGCATCATCACAACGCGGCGTCCTTAGTAAAGCCACGTTGTCTTGGTTACCGAGGGACAGCAATCTGACCAACTGTATGAGGCATCCTGCTGACTACGACGAATATCTTTGGGCTGGTTCCTACTTCACCAATAAGAGGAAAACTGTGTGGATGTCGCACTTGCCATTTTTCTCGAATTGTCGCGGCTTTGGACGAGTGATTCCACTATGGCAAGTTGTGGAACAAGGAAAGAACTGCCGGATCGTGGCTGAGGAGGACACTGTAGGGCTCAGCTCGAAATGCCCACCTAACTTGGGGTATCTCGCCAGGTTGTCATCGACCGGCTCAGCTTTGGTGCACTCCCTAGTGGCGACTCCTGTGGACCTAGCAATGATGCTGCCACCGGACCCGTCGAGCTGTCTTGTGTAATGGATGAGATACCCAATGAGAAGCTCTTCTTGCCTCGATGGTTTGAAGGCCGCTCGGGTAGCCGCCAAGCAGTCTCATAGGGACAGAAACGATCAAGTCAGGGACAATACTTTTCTATATATCCCGACGAGCTTTAACTCCTGTCGAATACGCGTCCATTGAAGAGCCATCAGCTGTAAGACTCAAAAGTAATAGAAATTGAGATCATACTGATTCTAGGATGCCGTTCCTGTGGTGCTGATACGGGGCGCGAATTCGGATGGAAAACTGATGAAAGTCGTATCGTTAAGCCTCAAGTACTGGCAGAAAACCTCCAAAGAGAAAGTGATTAACAAGGGGTAAAATTAAAGGAGCTTTTACTAGTAGGTTCTCATCAAGGCGGAAGTGGAGTATTCGGAGTTCGATGATCCAACAGCACAGCAAATGAGCGGCGAGGCCCTTTGGGAATACACGTTAAAGATACAATGGGAGGGGATGAGCCATATCGGAGTAGGCTAGATCACTGAAAAACAGTGTTGAGAAAAATATTTGTTCACCTCCCTCAGGAGTTTTCTCATTAGCTATAGAGTCTAGGGTAGAAGTGTGCAGATGTCAACGGAAATTTACCAAAATTTCCTTGAAAAAATTCCTAATTGTGACCAGCACATGTATATTTTCCTATACATGTTGGGCTCAATGTGGTTTGTGTGTTAGGTTATGAACACCTTTGCTTTTCCTGGAGATTTCTACGTTCTAATATTCTTCGCAACCTCAGTGCTCCTGTTAGCAGTGATGGCCTTGTTTTGGGCTTACAACTGGACTTTCAGCTCGATAAAATTCCCTCCTAAGGTAAATCATCATCATCAGGAAAACATGAGCTCTTCAGTTTTCAGCTGACCGACTCGCGTTATGTAAGACTTATCTGCCAACCTGCGTTCAAAGGGGCGGTGCTTGCCGCATTGCCGTGCTTGCCGATACTCATGCTACTTATAATGTTCATTCGAGGCACCGTTGGAGCCTTTTCACTTCCTTTTTTTGAGTGTGCTGAGGGAACTGCACTCGAAAACTGCCGAATTGGTATTTTCGATGGTTTCACCACCAGCTGGAATGGAGAAACCAAGGTGTCCATTTCGGACCTAATCTGTATCTTAGTAACGTGAACCTCAGGATACAGCGACAACGGCACAGCAAAGACGCCGAGCTAGATCAGGAGTAGTTCTACTCGCTGTGGGAGCGTATATAACAATTCAAAGCGTTAAGGCAAGTATTTGCCGTTGGGACAGAATTTGGATTTATCACATTGATAAATAGCATGTGAGTTTGACCGTTGGCAGTCGCTAAGAACTGAACAGTCATGCATATCTGGATTTTCGAGCGGGCTTCAATTTTCAATTTGAAGGTACAACTATGGACTGCGGAAGGCTTCTGAAACGGTGTCAATGAATTTACATTGTTATTATGTTGATATTATTCACAGTTGACTTTCTCAAAAATTGAGGGGTTGAAAATATTACTTTGCATAACGGTTTGGTTCGTACTGGAGTTTCACCCTAGTGATATAAAAAAACATATTTCACGACTACTGCATATCACCGCGAATATCGCGTTTTTCACCGAGTTTTACGACGCCACTTCACGTAAAACGGGTAAAGCTCCATTGTTATCATGTTGATATTACTCAAAGCTGACTTTCGAACTCTCAGAAATTGAAGGTGTTGAAAATATTACTTTGCGTAACGGTGTAGAGTAACTAGACCAGATCATTCAGTAGGAGTTATATTGTGTGACTAGTGCTCAATGTGGTTCTGTACTTCGCGAGTCGGTGATATACGTTCTGTCAGGCATTCCTTCCTCCGGCTGAGTCTAAATTCTACGCGGATGAATCGAATGAAGAAGGTGAGCAGTGTGTGGGAAAATGCACAAAAGAAAAATCCTGGGAAAATTTCCGGAAAAGTTTTTGTTGGTTTTTGTATACTCCTATTTGTGGTGAGGAAAACCTTGAATTGAGCCGAGAAGAGAAAACGTATACTCCAATACCGTTAAGAATGTTTTCTTTCGGACGTCAACTTTTTTGATTTCCATGAAAAAAACGGACACACAGTATGTCTGAACTTGTTCGTGAAAAGCGAAGAGAATCTTTTCATCGCTCATGAAAAAGCCAGTTTTCAGAAGGGAATTATTTATGTAAACATTGCGTTTCTTGGATAACCAATTTTTTACACTTTTCATCTCAGATTTTGACGATTTCGATGAGCTCGTCGGTGATGATTATGAAAATGTAGGGCGCAAAAGGAGACTTGAAGACAGCGAACTGCGTAACGCTCTAGTGTTGAATGCCGCAGTGATTTTCTTACGGTCCGTAAACCATCCGAGGGAATGGAGAAGGAGAAGGACAATAATAATGCTATTAAGCTCAAGCAACGAACCGTGCGACATTAATAGTGTTTTTACGAACAAGTCGTCCTTATCCGCCACAATACGAGGCATTGAATGCGAATACTCTCATATTTCCGGCAATCGAATAATCTATGGGCAATATCATCAACAACAATCATCAGCCATGCCACAGTGATGGTTTTTTACTTACTTCAGCTTCTGATGAGCCTATTTTCATACCGCACATTTGGAAGCGAACGTGCTCCGCTCTGATGCAATTTACAATGGCGGTGGTGGCGCTGATTGTACTTCAATTTTCCTTCTCGGAATTTTTCATGAACAACCTCTGGCTGATGCTGTTGGGACTGTATATTCTCAGTGAGTCCCTAGGAGCCATCCACATGATTTTGGACCGTTTTGGCGCAGGTATAATCGTTGAAGTCGTCCTGAACACACTCGTGGCTGAGAGACTACTGTTAGTACCTGCTGTTAACGTGCTAAGACTGTCGTCTTCGCTTGCAGTGTTGGCCAGCAAGGATTTCTTCACTTTTATATTAACCCAGTTCGTTGTAAGCGTTCTTCTGCGATCATTCAAGTCTGGCAAAAATGGCAATTCGGACTTGCACTTGGTCGAGGAATGCTGTTGTTTATTACTACTACCAGTGACGTTACCATAACTGGCTGTGCTTTGCATGCCTACAGCAGTTGACTCTGGTGTTGTTCGCTAATCTGATACCCCCAAATGATTCAGTTATTTGTAAAGAATATTCGATATATACTCGATCGCCTCAGCTGAGCTCAGGAAGTTGATATATGAATTTGGGTAGAAGTGTTTACAAACCAACAAGATCCTCACAAAAATCTCCTCAAAATTTTCTTATTGTCAACTACATATGTTGGTGACGAATATTTTGCATATTTCCCTCCACACTGCATAGAGCAGCCGCCCATGGCATCAGGTCCTGGCCGTCCAGACTGTTGATCGTATGTACATATCACCAAACAAGGGACGCTTACTGAACCAACTATATATTCTCATCACTTCCGTTGTCGAGGCGATTATGTGGTTGTTGAAAGGCGGTGATAGGGGCGATATTCAGGCGAGGCTGCGGCCTAAAGGTGCCTTTTTTGAAACCAATGCCGTGAAATAGTAGCAGATACGACCTCGTTAGTCACCGAGGAGTTCCTTATTGATGCTTTGGGAAAGCCCATGGAGATGGAGGAAAACGGCAATCGTGAAGTGACCGATGAGAAAAAGTCCGTGGAGGAGACTGTTGAAGAATATGATACGCGTGTGGAAGATATGATAGGATTTTTAGCAGGGTATGGTGTAAATCAAAAAAGCGTGAATAAGTGCTTTAGGTACTCTTCTGACCTGGTGGACACTTTCTTATCACCTGTCTCCATTTTCCTCTGTTACTCTCTTTACGACGAGAGTCAAGTCCTGGGAAAGTAGGCGTTGAGTGGACGTCGCGCGTCAGCAGTGCATGGTCTCAGTTATAATATAGCATCAGAGCAAACGTCGTATTATATTGGCTTTACGTTGATACTCACAGTCACTCGTCTGGTCTCTGACATTCTATGTTTGAATTCACTGGAGTTGTTCCAAGGCTGGAAGCTGTTGGATTACTTCAAGTTGGAAGTTTATGCAACTTTACCAGCTGCAAATACTTTATAGCAGATATTGTCATTATCGGTTCTCCTCGCGGCCTCATCGGTGGAAGGGCAAAGGAGAGCCTCTTGACGACTCTGTGGCGCCTCACTTGAGGAGTTTGGATTTGATGTGTTTTTCCGAGCAGTATTATTTCTGCTGTTTCCTCAGCGGCTTAGGTTGGCATGCTGTAGGGCATTCCTGATGAGAGTGTTCATCAAATATAGGTATGATTATATGGATTATTGGTATGCAAATAATTCTGACGGCTCGTTGGAATATATTCGACGATCCCGCGTCTTCAATAGTATTTGTGCTGAGCATAGCTGCATGTAGGCTAGGCCAGGCAGCTACTATCACCACAGCGGACTACCTTCAACTGTGGCAAGTCTGTGGCTCATAGTGTATTAGTGAATTACCAACACCAGGTGAAGGAATCTTTAGTGAAGCATTCAACAGCGACAGTGGCGAGCTTGACAGCTGCTGCCACCCGAAAGGAAGGACAGGTTACGCCCGATGCACGGGTGACGATATCAGCACCACCAGGGTCGGCACTGGCTTGTTGGGTGGGATCTCTAGAGTAGATTATCAATAATAATACTGTTCTTTGCCTCTAAGCCCGAGCCTAGCCCAACAGAGACGCATGCTTCTAATTTGGAACGATATCGTCTAGCATTCCTAAAGGAAAACAAACTGTGGCTTCAGCATTCCTTTGATGAGATTCTAAAAGATCAAGTAGCATTATTATTACAGAGTTGTCACCAAATATGGCACAGGCACTAGTGAAATATCGAGGAATTCTGTTGAGATCTCTAGCCGATGTGCTCGGCGAAGTTGATCCTCATAAATACATCCCTCTCAGTGAAGAAAATCCAATACCCGTTGGGAAGGTTCGAGGGGGATCCTATACGGGTTCTTCCGAGGTGAGAACGTCATTCATGGAAGATGCTTTTGGAGAATAGGAGTTTGAACATCGCCGCGATACCTGGTTCAGATTTTGACCGGAGGCACAGCTTTCGCTGAGGAACCTCATAGATTCCAGTTTGACGCCCCACCTCGACATGCTCTGGTGGAGTTCTCTTTCTGTGTTAAGTGATATGATGAGGAGTTCATCAGGCTATCAATAAGGCTGCAAAGAGCAGACATGCATATGACTCAACAGTGGCTATTGAACTTAGTCTACTTTGGGTCAGACGGGCCAGGTGGGTGCGGTTGGATCGCTGTTGCGGTCCCCGCTGATTCGAGCAGATTTCTGCTGTATCTGCGTCGAACCTCGTCTAGAGTGAGAGCTCATCATTTGAAAGATCATTGTGAAGTCTGCGGAGCGGATGGTCGCAATAGCAGGGGCTTGTGTGTGAGCCCGGTCTACACCCACATGGAGATCGCAAATGAGTCAGCTGCCGGCTTCTGTTAGTAGGAAGGAATGGAGTGTTCAAGATACCGGAGGCAACGGGAGATGTCGCCGTTTTGGAACGGGCCACTTTGGGAGACCTTCTATTCGCGCTACACTCGGACATGCACGCTATGCTCAACATGCAATGTATTTCCTTACTTTTATTTGCTCTCCGATTTGCTATTATGCAGGATTATTATTGGAGACGAAATATCAACATACCGATAAGCGATCGTGGTAGGGTAGAAAATGCATCGAGGTGCCCGAGGAGTGCCTTGGAGGTCTTAGCAGAAAGCCCTTACTCACAACTTGCTACTCCTCCTAGGATCGAAAGCGCTGAAGTGAGTTCGAGAAGTGCTGGCCTATTCTCAGCGCTCTCTTTTACAGGGAGAAGTCATTCTGCGATGGCTTGAGTGGGCCCAACGCCGTGCACATGGTGAAGGTCTCGGATGGCGCAAATGGATTTCCGAGTATGGTTACGAACGCCCTGTTGGTCCTGAAGAACGGACGGCAATCGAGGATAATGCAATTGATGAGCCGAATTTAGAAGAGGTGAACTGCTGTGTTGCTCAAGTTTTGGTATGGAATTTGTGTGCAGGGGAAGATTCTGACGGACTCGTCACGCTCGGATGAATCATCGGAGCTGGACTTCACTGAGGAGCACTTGCACTCAGCGAATGCCGGTGTAATTCTCCGTTCGTGGCTCGCCAAGGTAAGTCGGTACTGCGTTTTCCAATGAGTGTGGATTCAGGCGCGTGTCGCGGTCGCGAGCAAACCAGCGCCTCTCCCACGAGTATCGGATAAGTGGTTGACTCATCAACAGCGGGCTGTATATTCGGATAGCGAGAGTTCTCCAGCCTCTTCGCAACGTGAAATGATACCTGCCAGCGTTGTTGAGTATGGTGGAGATGATGACTTGATCCATGGAGTCACTGATGCCTAATGAATGAGCTACTAAATTTCTTTGTGTGGGAGCTTGAGTTGATGCACGATGCGAGAGAATGAGTGACCTTGACGAGGCTGACATCTCGAATGTTGCTGCGCGTCGTTGATCAGAACTTATGAAATCTCGAAGGAAATTTTGAGGAAAAAAACGAACGGAAATTATACTCGCGAATTCGGTTGGAAAGAGAGCCCAACGCAGGGGTGGAGGATAATATCGAAAGGGTGGGGCAACTATGCCACTCAAAGAAATGCTTTATTACAATGGGTTGGTCAGGTGGGGCGACTATGCCACTCAAAGAAATGCTTTATTACAATGGGTTGGTCAGGTGGGGCGACTATGCCACTCAAAGAAATGCTTTATTACAATGGGTTGGTCAGGTGGGGCGACTATGCCACTCGAAGAAATGCTTTGTTACAATGGGCTGGTCTGGTGGGGCAATTATGCTACTCGAAGAAATGATTTATTACATAGAGTCTCTCCAGTGGGGTAACAATGCCCCTCCATGGAATGTATTAAAACAATGAATTTCTCGAGTGGGGCAACTATGCCACCCTAGGAAATGCATTTTTTCAAGGGATCTCTCTGATGGGACAATCATGCCATCCCGACAATATGTGTTATGACAATGAATTTCTCGGTTGGGGCAACTATGCCACCCAAGAGATGTCCCAGTACGACGAATTTATCCAGAGGGGCGCCTATGCCATCCCGAGCTTCTCCGTAGTACAATGACCTTCGCGAGCATACTCAACTCAGCCGCAACACGGGGAGCAATTCCGCTTTTACTAAGGCGGAATGCATCTGGGGCAGATATGCCATGCTAGCCCTCCAGCGCTACGTATGATATTGCCTAGAAGAATCTGGTCATTCAATGACTGCTTGCTACTGTGGATAAGCCCTCTATCTATAATTGGCATATCTGCCCCACGAGCGGCGAAATTCATTGCCACATTTCGTCTCAATTGGACTTACCATCGACGAAATTGTTTGGCTGCGGATTTGATTGTATTCGGGTCAAAGGAGTAGTCACTCTTAGTAAGAGCCGAAAAGACCTCTAAAAGATGTGGTGAGTGCACCCACTGGCTCATGAAGAGAGCTTTACCCAATACGAATACAACTGTTACCTTTCATTGTGTTAATGGCGCTGACTTTGAAATAGAGAATTACCCCAGCGGATCAGGATTGTTAGTATGAGCGAAGGCAATATGTGGCCAATTTAATTGGCCCAATTATGGGTGTGAATGTATCTCTAATGGTCGTACCCCTGTCTGCCAGGCTTTTCGCCAAGATGTTGCTCTCGAAGCAAATCTATCATTCAGGCGCGCGCTAGTTTTCTGTGGCCCGCACAGAGGACGGCAAGCCTCTTAGCTATGTCGAGAAGTGGAACGGATCCTTCGAACCCTCGAGTAGCAGAGAATCTCGGTTCAGCTGTCAATCGCCGCTCCTGTCGCTGATAAGTGTTTTCTTACCATGTGAATTTCGTTCAATGCTCAGAATCGATCGAACGGACTATGGAGGCAGCTCACGGTTTTCTATCTATTCGCTAGGCTTAGTGTTGACCACATTTTCATAATTTTGAGTAGTTTTTCCTGTTTAGAGTTTACTCGACGTGTTATTTTACGACTAGCGCCTATCATGTCTACTGCCAATTCGACTCAAATTGGCACATCTACTAAGCCGCTCGTTAAGAAAGAGGTTACTAAAGCTGAAGAGGCAACCAGTGAAGTCACTGAGGCTACCAAGGAGTTGTTGACTTCTGATGATTGGAAAGAGAAGATTCATCGTCCCACTGCCGATGCTCGCGTGAAGACTACTGATGTTACTGCTACTAA
This sequence comes from Perkinsus marinus ATCC 50983, assembly GCF_000006405.1. NCBI lineage: Eukaryota > Perkinsozoa > Perkinsida > Perkinsidae > Perkinsus > Perkinsus marinus. The sequence continues at coordinate 204,678 of NW_003203876.1, forward strand.
GGGTAACGACTTTGAGGACTACTTTTTGAAGCGTGAGTTGCTTATGGGTATCTTTGAGAAGGGTTTTGAGAAGCCCTCACCTATTCAAGAGGAGTCTATTCCTCCAGCTTTGGCCGGTAAGAATATTCTAGCTCGTGCTAAGAATGGTACTGGTAAAACTGCCTCATTCCTTATCCCTATGTTGGAGAAGGTTAATACCGACATCACTGATGGCATCCAAGGACTTGTCCTCGTACCTACCAGAGAATTGGCTTTACAGACATCTGCTGTTGCTAAGGAACTTGGTAAATATATGGATGCTCAAGTTATGGTCACTACTGGTGGTACTTCTTTAAGGGATGATATTATGCGTTTATACAATACGGTGCATATCCTTGTTGGTACTCCTGGACGTGTATTGGATCTTACCAATAAAAGGCGTTTGCTCTTTGAGTGATACTTGCACTATGTGTGTTATGGATGAGGCTGATAAACTCTTATCACCCGAATTCCAACCTGTTGTTGAAGAATTGGTCCGATTCCTACCCAAGGAGAAGCGTCAAATTCTTATGTTCTCCGCGACATTCCCGGTTACCATATTGGATTTCAAGAATAAGTATATGCCTGATGCTGTTGAGATCAACTTGATGGAAGAACTCACTCTAAAGGGTGTTACCCAGTTCTATGCCTTCGTTGAGGAACGTCAGAAGGTTCATTGCTTAAACACTCTTTTCTCCAAGTTGACTATTAATCAGGCTATTATATTCTGTAATTCCGTCAATCGTGTCGAATTATTGGCCAAGAAGATCACCGAGCTTGGTTTCTCATGCTTCTATATCCATGCTAGGATGTATCAGTCTCATAGAAATCGTGTATTCCATGACTTCCGTAATGGTGCTTGCAGATGTTTGGTATCTTCTGATCTATTCACTCGTGGTATCGATATTGAGAATGTTAATGTGGTTATCAACTTTGATTTCCCTAAGAACTCGGAGACTTATCTACATCGTATTGGTCGTTCCGGCCGTTTCGGTCATTTGGGAATTGCTATTAATATGCTCACTTATGATGATAGGTTCAACCTTTATAGAATTGAGCATGAGTTGGGAACTGAGATCAAGCCCATCCCAAGCCATATCGATGAAGCTCTATATTGCTAAATACGTAGTTAGTAGTCGCCACTAACAAGTCTCAAGATGAGGGGAGTTCAACGGAATGATGATTATGATGCTCCCTATCTATCGGAAAAGGGGTTCCTTGATTTTGTTCCATTGCTTCTTATCCATAACTATGTATATGTCTACTTTTATGGGCACAATGTACGCGACATCTCTCCGTTGGGAACATTACAAATGTGTTGTATGCGTTGTGTTGTAAGCTGGTGGTGAAAATGGCAAACACAGGGAATTTGAGAATATTTTATAGCACGGAACTTGACGGTTAACATGTTTGTTGGGCTCGCATGCTCGTGAGATGCAGAAGGCACTTTTTTGTGTTCGCCTCGAACACATGGTCAGCTCGGGCATCTGATTTGGGCTCATCCTAAAGTGGCTCACGGTAGACTTATACCAACTAACTTTGCTTTAGTTTCCGCTATGGATGAGCTGTCGGTTGGGGTGACACTTGATGGGTTGATAATAGGAATATCATAGTAACTACAGATGAGCATTTCGTAAGTGAAAGAACGCTGATATGGGATGCATTGCAATGGGAAGACTAATTACACCTCTCGAGTGGGACTTTCCCATATCTCCTAGGCAGTGTCTTGACGTTAACTACGTCACAATCATATTGACTCTTCATTTGCTGTATAGTAGTGAGGTCCTACCGCTGGTTGCCGAGGGTACCACAGTGGAACTTCCATCTCTACATGGTTCGGACATAAACGTGGCCGATATGGTCTTGTACAAAGCCTCTCATCATGCGAGCCCACACAGTATCCTTTCAATGAGGTGGAGTAACTGGAGGAACACTGCATTGCTTCTGCGCAGTTTAAACATGTTCCGCAGCGCTCCATGCATACTCCGGGATGAGGTAGACACTATTCGAGCTATCACACAATCCTTCACTTCTGCCAGCCTAGTAAGGGCTAATAGCGAATTTTCGCACATTTGGGTAAAAACGATTCTCTCAAATCCAAAATGTGTACGGGGCATGACTCAAGGAATGCTCTTCCTCGCTTCACTCACTGAATCGCTTTCTCGGTATTTACCACTTCTAAAGGTCATGGTGAGCAGTTCGTTATGTCAGAGATCTGTCAACGTGAATCCGTTCTATTGTGGAAATCTCAGTTGATCAGTGCATTGGAAAACTCCTTGATTATAATAATGTATTATTCCACTACCGTCTTCATGAAATTTCACATAAAGTGCTCGAATCCTGTGACGAGAGCGATAATAATACGGCACTAATGAGTCCCACCGACCATCATGAATTTTTGGAACATTCTTTTCACGACCGTCACATGTATCGAAGTGCTCATGAGTGATAACGTGGCAGTTTCGCTATCATGATGCTTCCTCCACACACGCGGGCGAGCGTCTTGAGTATGTCCCGACTATAACACAATACATTGAAAGTACTGCTAATATTTCCAACTGTGAGGCAGCACCTCGTCCACAGTGCCACTCGTCATCGAAAGAGACATACATCACTATAGACAAGCAATGAAATAGAGGAACCCCTTTTTCGATAGATAGGGAGCATCATAATCATCATTCCGTTGAACTCCCCTCATCTTGAGACTTGTTAGTGGCGACTACTAACTACGTATTTAGCAATATAGAGCTTCATCGATATGGCTTGGGATGGGCTTGATCTCAGTTCCCAACTCATGCTCAATTCTATAAAGGTTGAACCTATCATCATAAGTGAGCATATTAATAGCAATTCCCAAATGACCAAAACGGCCAGAACGACCAATACGATGTAGATAAGTCTCCGAGTTCTTAGGGAAATCAAAGTTAATAACCACATTAACATTCTCAATATCGATACCACGAGTGAATAGATCAGAAGATACCAAACATCTGCAAGCACCATTACGGAAGTCATGGAATACACGATTTCTATGAGACTGATACATCCTAGCGTGGATATAGAAGCATGAGAAACCAAGCTCGGTGATCTTCTTGGCCAATAATTCGACACGATTGACGGAATTACAGAATATAATAGCCTGATTAATAGTCAACTTGGAGAAAAGAGTGTTTAAGCAATGAACCTTCTGACGTTCCTCAACGAAGGCATAGAACTGGGTAACACCCTTTAGAGTGAGTTCTTCCATCAAGTTGATCTCAACAGCATCAGGCATATACTTATTCTTGAAATCCAATATGGTAACCGGGAATGTCGCAGAGAACATAAGAATTTGACGCTTCTCCTTGGGTAGGAATCGAACCAATTCTTCAACAACAGGTTGGAATTCGGGTGATAAGAGTTTATCAGCCTCATCCATAACACACATAGTGCAAGTATCACTCAAAGAGCAAACACCCTTGTTAGTTAGATCCAATACACGTCCAGGAGTACCAACAAGGATATGCACCGTATTGTATAAACGCATAATATCATCCCTTAAAGAAGTACCACCAGTGGTAACCATAACTTGAGCATCCATATATTTACCAAGTTCCTTAGCAACAGCAGATGTCTGTAAAGCCAATTCTCTGGTAGGTACGAGGACAAGTCCTTGGATGCCATCAGTGATGTCGGTATTAACCTTCTCCAACATAGGGATAAGGAATGAGGCGGTCTTACCAGTACCATTCTTTGCACGAGCTAGAATATTCTTACCGGCCAAAGCTGGAGGAATAGACTCCTCTTGAATAGGTGAGGGCTTCTCAAAACCCTTCTCAAAGATACCCATAAGCAACTCACGCTTCAAAAAGTAGTCCTCGAAGTCGTTACCCTTAGTAGCAGTAACATCAGTAGTCTTCACGCGAGTATCAGCGGTGGGACGATGAATCTTCTCTTTCCAATCATCAGAAGTCAACAACTCCTTGGTAGCCTCCGTGACCCCCGTAGTAGCAGCGTTGTCATCATCGCCCTTTATTTGCTCTTTCTGGACCAAAGGCTTAGTGGAAGTGCCAATTTGTGTAGAAGAATTGGCAGTAGTAGACATGGCTAGAGGCATGCGAGTAGTTGATGTTGAATGTAACGAGTTAGGGAAGGGGGTTGCGTACCGTTGAGGAAATGCAAGAGTTAAAGATGTCACGTAAATTCAATTCTGTGCGTCGAGTAAAAAAATCGCAAATGCGGATTTTCTCGCCCATTACCGTTTTGTTGAGTTGTTAGTGTGTGAACGTCTACATGGGATATATGAGGAAATGTACAGTTCTTGAAAGGACTCGTGGTCAACTACATGTGTTGGTGACAAATATTGGAAATTTTGAGGAGAATCTTGTTGTTTTTTTTACACTTCTACCCACTCGAATTCACACATAAACTCTTCGAAGAGTCCGTTACCAACACCTCTGCGGTTTGGGTTTACCTTGAACCAAGAGACACCGCGCCTCAAACTACGGGCAAGAGAGAGCGCCAAGGGAGCACTCAAGGAAGGGGAACGGACAACGAGAGAGCAAAGTCCTTAGTCCGCATCTCGCTGTCGAGTGATTCGAGGGTGCCTTCACCGGCGTACAGAGTTCGATAACGTACCCGAGTCGCTACTCAAGAAGGCGAGATTGGCGTATTGAACGACAGGCAAATGTATGGTCTCGATTTTGAGACCTTCATGATGATTTGGGTATCTTGAGGTTGACCATGTAAGATACAAATCAGGTTCGAATACTGACCATTCCAGTATCATACTCAAAGCTGCACGCTGAAACAACCCATACCACACCATCGCCGCTTCCTAGCTCTGTGCCTAGTCTTTGTGTTAGCTTAGGGAGTTCGTCAAACACTGGTTGGAATTCAACCAATGGAAAATCATTTTCTATAAGTAATTGGATTCTCCTCTGCATAATGTTTATACGATTTATGAAATTCTCACTCGCTGAAGTTTCCGCGAAGTAATATTTTCAACACCTTCAATTTTTGAGAGTCCGAAAGTCAGCTTTGAGCGATATCAACATGATAACAATGGAGTTCCACCCGTTTCACGTGAAGTGGCGTAATACTCTGTGAAAACGCGTCATTCGCGGTGATACGCAGTAGTCGCGGAATACATTTTTCACAAGTGATTCTCATATCACTAGGGTAAAACTCCAGTGTGAACCAAACCGTTATGCAAAGTGATATCTTCAACACCTCAATTCTTGGGGGTTCGAAAGTCAACTGTGAATAATATCAACATGATAGCAATGTAAATTCATTGACCACGTTTTAGAAGCATCTCGCAGTGTACAGTGGTACTCTCAAACTGAAGAAAAGGCATCTCGAAAAACTGTTCAGTTCGCACTGTGAATATTTCCCAGGTCATTTTGGGTCCTCAATGACAGAATGTGGCATTGACTGGGGATGAGGCTTGGGTGAGGATGATGCATGAGGGAGTCACAATAGCTTAGGAGGTGGCTAGAAGGTTGAATAAGCAGCTTGGCTCGAAAGGTAGTATAGGGTCACCTCTTGCGATCGGGAGCGATTTCGGAGATGGATGGTATGAAATGATGCAGGGAATTAAATCGGGGTTAAACTCATTCAGAACTTTCCCACATGTTAGGAACATGTTAGTATATATGAGAAGTCGAAGTTGCAGAGTCGGTTAGCCGCTGTAAAGGTAGGCGTAGTGGCCATTGTTCCCTCGTTAATTATAGGAGTTTACATACGAATTCGTGGAAGTGTACAGAAACCAACGAAAATGCACCAGAGGTTTCTCAGAATTTTCATATTTTAACTAACACATGTATGATAATAAGGAAAATATGGCAATCTTCACAATGAGAAATTCTGATTTTTTCCATTTATTACTTCATTCAATTAAATTAAATTAATTTATTTGTTACTTTTCGTTCATTTTTGAGAAAAAATATGGGAAGCCAACATGTATTCTGATACTGCCGTTTCCCTCAGCTCCCGTGGTGGAGTCAGCGGTCAGAGTGGCAGCAGCTACAGCTGGATCGGTGTTGTTGACGGAGGCGCGGGTGGCCCCTTCTGGTGGAGACCTTCAGAATTGACAAATGATGTTCTCGGGGAGCGGTGTGGATCATGCGCATGCGTGCTGTGGTGAAGTTGATTGCCGTAGATTTGCCTGGAATGAGTCCCCTGGCTGGGGGTTTATGTAGAAGGTCCACGTATTTAGCGATGTGTGTGGTTCCTCGAGTGACCGTCACTCAGTGACGGTTTTGAATTTTGTGGCGCGTGACGATGGACCGATTCCTTTTCTCAGCTTTGTCCTGAATCTATACAGATTCGCCGTCTTGTGTAACATTCACAGTGAAAGTGCCGCAGTTGTATAGTCGGTGTTGGAGCCTACGGGAATTAGCGCTCCGATGAGTTCTCATATTGAGGGCAA
>NW_003203876.1:211207-213678 GCF_000006405.1 Perkinsus marinus ATCC 50983
TTATAGTGTAGATTTCCTCGTTTTCATGCTCGATCGCATTGCGATCTAATGATGACTATGTTCTGCTCAAAATTGATCTCCGATAACACGGATCAAGTGCAGCACTTGATCGGCACAACCTCGACATGCCGACGTTGTACTGGGCTTGTCCACACCTCTTGGTAGCAGGCAGGCATCGACAGCAATGTCCGAGAGAACGCATCGTGTGATGTGGTCTAACTTCATTTGCTACACGAACCGAGGCGGTTCGGTTAGGCGTATTAGGTTGTGTAGATTGATGATCATAGCATGAGAATGGTGGAATATTGGCTGAAGAAGTTTCTGATGGAGGAACTCGAACCTCGGTCGTTTGAATGAGAGTCACGAATCCTAACCAGTTAGTCTACATCCGAATATCTGTTGTGTAGTGATCGAAGCAACTCGTTAATCCTTCTTAGACCACCAGGATCGCTTGCAGCAACTTGCAATGAGCAAGAAGCATCGAGAGCAAAGATACCTCAGACACTATTCGGCGAATCGATTGAGATAGAGAATCACAGAGGGCCAGTCGTTGAGGGCTTAGACATTGCATTGGCTCGATCAGAAGGCTCGCATTGAAGACATGCCAGCCTAGTGCTACGATTATTGTTATTGATCTCCTTCGTACTGCTTTTGTGTCAATTCATGGTTGGGTCGTAGTTCACTGTGAAGTGAATCTCGACAGAGTTATTTGCATTTGTCTCCGCAACCGTGGTGGTGATGCAACGGAGTTTCTATTTTTGTGAAAAAATATAACCAATTCTATAGTTATTCACCATTAATATTTCTCTCATTGCGAACTTGCGGTAGCTGGGGTAATGTTTTCACGGGATGGTATCATACCATTGCTATCAACAACTTATATGGGCATACAATGCTTGACACAAATTCCATGATTACTAGCGTTAAACAGATACACAGCAGACTTCTGATCACAAGGAGAATATCGTTGTTAGACTTGTCATTAGCCGATCACAGTACTCATGTTTCACCTCGTTACACTCCTATCTGCTGTAGTGCTATACTACGCTGTCAACGCGGAGAAGCCATTCTTCGCTTTCACTATTCACTTGTACTGGACGCCAGAATACTATCACGCTCTGTTCCAGTCGGGGGTGAATCACGTGATCTACTGGTCGGGAGCTGACGTTGCCGAAAATGGTTCGCATACGATGCCGAGGTTGTGGAAAGAGAAGTTTTACATGGCCCGAAGCATAGCAGACCAGTACGGCGCCTTGCTCAGTTGGGTGTCGCCAACTCCACAGCATTTAATGAACGGTCCTGAAAGCAAGTGGGAACTGTACGTGAATACCACCAAAGCCTTGTTTGAGACCTATCCTTTTGATGGAATCAATTTTGACTGGGAATACCCTAAGGACATCAACGACTGTACGAACTATGGGACACTTCTGAAAATGGTTAATGAAGGCGTCTACCGTGAAAATCGAAGCGCCTACATCACGATGGAGTAAGCAAAACGAAGAGAAAGTTGACGGAGTGCTTGATTATGCAATATGTACGCTTTCACTCTGATCAAATGAGCTCCTGAGAGAAATCTCGAGTAAAACTTTTTGACATAGGGGGAAACTGATAGTTGTTAGATGACATCGACAGTCCGAATGGAGATAAGACTGTGAGTAGAAAGTTTTTAGCGTTTTCGTGTTTTCAGCATAGGCGCGTGGGAGCAACAGTTCGACTGTGCTAAGCGAGGTGGCATCGTTGATGCTGTTGATATGGTCTTGATGATGACGTATGACAATGTTGAGGATTCTGAAGGGCATTCTAGTATCCGTTGGACTGAAGATATGGCCTACGTTTGGAGAGACACTGTGGGCTTGCCGTTCGAAAAGCTGGCTGTCGGGGTGAGTTGTCGTTATGCGGAGCACCGCACTTTGCATATTTGAGTAAACACTCCCAACGGCACAATCGTTCCTTGTATAGTGACATAGGAAACACACGTCATTGCGAATACTTGATATTTATCAGAAGATATGGTACTAGTGAATGAAATGAGAACTATCGTCGTTATGATATGCTTTAAGACAAGCTTGGTTAAGAACAACCTGTGTCAATGTGCTCTGACACCACTCGCGTCAAATTTTGATGTGGTATTATTGATGATCGAAATAACACAGCAAAAGGACCGAGTCTGTTTTGCTATACATTGAGGCGATCTCTATATCAAAACGTGTGCTCCGCTATCGTTGTGGACGACAGCCAGTCAGATACCGTTATACGGCGAAACGAGAGAAAGGCAACAACTAGGATATCAGACACTTATCGAGCAAGGGGGAGATCCTTCTGGCAATGGTTACTTCAATGGTTTCTACTTCAACACTCCAGCGGTTATCAAACACAAAACTGAGTTTATATACAACAACTGCATCGGGGGAATAATGATCTATGCGCTCGAGCATGATTACTTCCCGACAGATGAACGTTCACTGATGCAG
>NW_003211253.1:0-3034 GCF_000006405.1 Perkinsus marinus ATCC 50983
CAAGCTCGCTCGCCCATCGAATCACTTCCTCTGGAGTTGACCCTAGCCTCTGGCGAGACTTTCCATCAACTCTGGCTCCAGTGATCCTCTAACCATTTACACTTAACCAGGGGAACTTTGATAGAGTTAGTCGACTAGGTGGTGTGGAGAGGACCGAAGACTTGCAGGGCTCCCCCCTGAAGCTTCGGTCACGGGACAGGTGCCCGACTAGGTGGTGTCGTATCAACGACTCACGTCTCACACGGGTCTGTCCCGTCACCCAAATCTCTCCACTATCCACCGAACTCTTGGCTTTACCAGAAACTTCGATGACACAATCGATTCATGTTTTTTTATCCCCTCCTCTCGCTGTAGTCCTTATTACCTATTGACTATTTTTTTCTTCTTCTGTTGTGTCCCTCGTGCAGCGCATCAAGGCTCCTTTGGCGTAGCCTTGCCAGGCTCTACTCGATTGACTCGAACCGCCTTCACACTTCACTGTGCTATCCTCGCATCCCGAATCTACCAGAATTGTGGCTCCACTATGCTATAGCTATGTCAGCTATAGGATTTATACCTGTTAGGGCTTTAACTGCCTCGTCCGGTAGAACTCCTGCATTTCCCGGAGGCTTGGATCTATGCGCTAAACGATTTTGGCCTCCTTTAATTCCTCTCTCAACGATGGTCATCTCTTCTAGGGTGAAACTTACTCATGAACGCACCTCCATAGTCGTCTTTATCGCGCTAACATACTCCCGCAATGCTTCTGGAGAGATATTGGCTTGGTCAACGAGGACCCGACCATACCTAGGATTTTATCCACCGTAGGCACGTTATTGCCTGCAATCCTACCGTAAAGTTTCTCAAAATGACTCACCGCCGAGCGGTAGCTCCTCTCCGAACTCTCTTGTGTGGAGTCTGCTAGTAGTGCTGCTCTCCTTGCTTTTCTTTCTGATTCCGTCAACGCTCGGAAGGCCTTCATCGCCTCCTGCTCAGTCGATGATCCACTCCCATTATCTGCCTTACATTTTTTGTTTTGGCGATTGAAAAACTGCTAATATCCATCGGAGGCCTCTCATTTGAAACACAACCGGTAGTTTCTGAAGGAACCTAATCCATTGTCTCTCCAAGTTCAATTGCTCCGCCTCTTGCTACGAGCTCCTGAGCAACGAAGGTACTCCCCAGTGGACCTTCAGTGAGGGTACCTCGCTCTTCCCAATTGTTGGTCAGGCAGTTCGTCAGAGATTATGACACTGACACATACACACTTTTGAAACATCACCAGACATCATACACACTTTAGCCAGATAGCCTAAGTACTCCGCTTTACTGGCACCTCTTTGTGGCGAACATTATACCTCCACCGCTACCAGTCAACCACAAAGCACTGAGATGAGCTCACTGAAGCAGGGCGGCTCTCTCGTACCTGGTCGGATCTTCACTTGAACAGACTCGCCGTCTAAGCATTAACTAGTCTGAGACTAGTAGTCTCTGTCGACTCCTGGGTACCTGCTGCATCACATGGTATACGCAGCGCACGAAATACACCCGGATCTGCCAAAAATGCCGAGAGCATAGGAGGGTCTCCCAGTAGGTTATTGGTCACGAGAGCACCATACTTGGTTGTTGATCTCCTCCAGAACTCCCCTCTAACTCTTGTAGGTGGAGCACGTTTACCCGAAATTGAGTCCACCACCTTCTTGACCTCCCCTTTTAAGCGCACCAGCGATACCACCCGGGTCACTTTTGAGTGTCTGTAGCGCTCGCTACTTCAGGAGAGAGCCTCTTGTAGAAAGTCGCCAAGAGCGTGTCATTGGTCAATAATCATTCAAGATCGGTGACCGTCACCGGGTGACCGTCACCCTGTCGATGTTCTTACCATGGAGTGTGTCGACTGCTCTAGTAGCTAGTTCAATGGCACAGTCGGCTCCTGGTACTCTCATTTCGGCTATGCACGTATCCTACAGCGTGCTAGTTTCGACACAAACTCTGTCGCTGACTCAATCCCACCGAATCCTCATACTGAGGGTTGGATCCGCGCTCGAAGATATTTTCCTTATTTGGGATTCCAAATCCCAAGCCTCTCAGCGAGAGGCTCTCACTAATAATACCGTCAACTGAGTCCTCGCACTGAGGATAGCGTCTGCACTCGAAAATGCGTTCTCGAGCCTCTCGCTAACAACTTTGCCAACTAGACACTCTCACTGAGGACGGGATCAGCTTTGCTGACGCGTTCCTGAACCTCTCACTAACAATATGGTCAACTAGGCCCTCACCACAAGGATAGGATTTGCGCTCAATGACGCGTTCCTAATCCTCTCATTGACAATAGGCAAACTCGACACTCACACTGAGGATAGGATCTGCGCTCAGTGACGCGTTCCTAATCCTCTGGCTGACAATAGGTCAACTCGACACTCACACCGAGGGAAGGATATGCGCTCGATGACGCGTTCCCCAGCCTCTCACTGACAATAGGCCAACTCGACACTCACACTGAGGAAAGGATCTGCGCTCGATGACGCGTTCCTAAGCCTCTCACTGACAATAGGCCAACTCGACACTCACACTGAGGAAAGGATCTGCGCTCGATGACGCGTTCCTAAGCCTCTCACTGACAATAGGCCAACTCGACACTCACACTGAGGAAAGGATCTGCGCTCGATGACGCGTTCCTAAGCCTCTCACTGACAATAGGCCAACTCGACACTCACACTGAGGATAGGATCTGCGCTCAATGACGCGTTCCTAATCCTCTCACTGGTAATAGGCCAACTCGACACTCACACTGAGGAAAGGATCTGCGCTCGATGACGCGTTCCTAAGCCTCTCACTGATAATAGGCCAACTCGACACTCACACTGAGGAAAGGATCTGCGCTCGATGACGCGTTCCTAAGCCTCTCATCTATAACATGGCCGAACCAACATTCACACTGAGGATAGGATCTGCGCTCGATGACGCGTTCCTAAGCCTCTCACTGATAATAGGCCAACTCGACACTCACACTGAGGAAAGGATCTGCGCTCGATGACGCGTTCCTAAGCCTCTCATC
>NW_003208055.1:0-1672 GCF_000006405.1 Perkinsus marinus ATCC 50983
ACATCGCGCATAGGATCAGTCGTATCATATATATGATCGCCCATCAGGTCGCTGAGGGTCGCTCTCGTCACGAATGCAAACAAAACAGAAATGGTCTTGATTCACTGCCAAAGGCGGTGTGGAATAACCCTTTCATGCGTTCCAACACAGAAACATGACTCTGATGTTGCTACTACTTCTGGTGATAGGCATGATAAACCCGAATCGTGAGGACACTAGCATACTAAAGCTCATCGATATCAATAGGAAATCACAACTTGTGATTTCAAGTGATTCACAAAGTGTCGAGTCAGGCTGGTCTTAGGAATCCACGAACAGCATCACTGAGATGCTATGGTCAACTATGCATGTTGGTGATAATAGGAAAATTTTGAGGAAATGTTGAGAAATTCTTCTTGGCTCCTGTGAAATTCCACCCGGATTCGTATGCGAACTCCTGTGATCAGCGAAGGAACTCTGGCAACATATATCTCACTATGTTCCATCCAAATGACAAGACCTCCGCCCGGATCAGCGTCGAATAGGTTCTTGTAATGCGCGACACTTCCATTCTGATCAATTCCCTTCCCAGTATCGTGAACACGTAGCCCTGCTTCAACCGAATACACTGTCGTCAGACCAGGAGTGACTCCAAGAATCGCCTCATCTGTGAGTTGCCTGAGCAACAACTTATTTTTTCATCCAGCGACAAGTGTCATGAGCACATGTATGAATGCGGGTCAATAGCAAGAGCTCTGAAGGGTTCACAACGAATCGTCATAAAAATGTGAGTATCATTAGTATCAGTATTGATAATCTCGAGTAGTGTAAAGCGACAGTTCTCACTGAGACCCTGCTGGGAAAATACGCACATGATAAACTACACGTATTCGTGACAATATAGAAATTTCGAGGGAATTTTGAGAAAATCCCCGTTGATTCCTCTACCGCAACTGTTAGAACTAGTGAGAAAGCTTCTGCGCTCAGCTAAGGAGAGCGAACATATATTCCTGCAACACTATGTTCACTCCTGAGCTCAGCTGAGGGAAGCGAACATATATTCCTACTCCAACACTGTTTTCCGAGCCAACATAACTAATGGTCCAATCTACAAATGCGATAATTCTCTCGAGAAACAAATGGGCGTTTGCGGTATGTGAATTCGCGTGAAAAGAACGACGTCCTTCCAGTTTGTAAGCGCTTCACCCACACTGTCTTTCCCAACTTGAACTTCTCCAACAATTCCATAGCTATAGCACTCTTTGAATCGATCACAAGCTGCAGAAAGAGCCACTACCAAATTTATGTTAATTTGATATGCAAATATGTGGTATTTTCCAAGATTGTCAAGTATCGATGTGAAATATATCGCAGAAGCGATGTAAACACTGCTATGAACAAGTGATGTGATAAAAGTAGCCTTTCGAGACAAGTTGTATCGAAATATCCTCTGCATATCGAAAAGATACACATAGTATTATAAGTGTAAGCGTAGGAGCCGCTGTTGACAAAATTTTGACTTTCAAAAGCCACGACGCATTCAGAATAAAATCGATAATACTCAGCAGTGTGATATGAATATACTAGTAATTGATTCTCCAGAAAATTTTGGAAAGTCTACACAACTAATTTTCCACATGCATAGTGATTCCCGTCTCGAGGACATACCAACGGCATCGTCATTAGTGAGACT
>NW_003208635.1:0-1352 GCF_000006405.1 Perkinsus marinus ATCC 50983
ACCAGTCTCATGCCTCGTCAAGTGTTCGCTTTCTAACTATTCTGTATCTTCCACGTCACCGTAAAGATTCTTTCATCCATCTATGACCTCCTCCCTGTCGTCTGATGTCATCACTTTAAGCGTTGGTGGGAAGATCTACCAAGTGACGAAGTCCACCTTAGACAAGTACCCCGATACGATGCTCTCGAGGATGGTCTCTGAGGATTGGAAGATGTCAAAGAACGATTCCAAGGATGATACGGGAAAGGTGGCCTCGCCACCATCCGTCTTTATCGATCGAGATGGTGCTCTTTTCGAGTATATATTAAACTGGTATCGCAATGGGGAGATTTGCATCCCTTGGACAGTGAGTGAAGAGGCAGTGCGTCGAGAAGCCAGGTAGGCTAGGAATTGGGAGGCCCTCTGTTGTTGTATGCTCCTGCTCAGTTATTTTGCCTTGCCTGATGATGTCCGTGTTGTACGTGACACAATTCTGAATAATGTTCGCGAGGCTGTTGGCCTGGTCCTCGACGATGTTCGCGAGAAGATAGCCAAGTGCCAGATAGATAAAGAAGAAATCGACGCACGTTATTCCACTCGTCTCGGTCAGCTACAAGAAGAAAAGCGGATGCTCAAGGCCCAACGAGACGTCGATCAGAATCGTATTCGGCGAGATGCCATGACATTCGAGATTCTGCTACCTATATTAACTCAAACAGCAGCCGTTATCTGCCCTATGGTGGCAATTACATGCAACCAAGTCAGTCGTCAGACCGTTACTGACATACGCAGCTCCACAAGAGAGGAGTTAGCGGACCTAGGGGATGTGCTATTAGAGACCCTAGCTTCTTATGGCGTTCCAGCCAAGTCTATTAGGTAGGCCCACGACCAGTGTTGTAGGTGGGAAAGGAGTCTCTCAGATTATGTCCGACCTTTATCGTAACCGAGTACTCACGTTGCAGTCTCTGCAGTCCAGCAGTACGTTCTGCTGGTGACACCTTCGCCCGACTAGTCCCCTGTTCAAGGCGGCCCGCGGAGCCTTGGCAGCCGCATGTCTCTTCTGACGGCTTCGTTCGTTGGTGCGAAAGTTGCTTTAACCGTTCCTATCCGATTGTTGTTGTCCAACTAGATTGATATCAAGCACATATTCATCATTCATCCCTTTTTTTATTGGTATATAATTGTAAGCCTGGTTGTCTACAGAAACCAGCAGTGACCTCTTGCCTCTTCACTACGCTTGTTGTGTTATATACTCCTTATACCCACATCAACAACTCAAAGATGATAACGACATCAGTTATTTATAGGTATGATGAGAAAGTTCAAGTGGGGTTCGATCAGATGTTGAAGAGGAGTGTTGGCTTGATGAAAAA
>NW_003205369.1:0-886 GCF_000006405.1 Perkinsus marinus ATCC 50983
AACGGTTCCGTATCCCACCCGTCCTCCTTGCTAGCCGGCTGCACGTCTAGATGACCATACACGCACAAGGTAGGGACACCAGGCAAGGTCGACTCGAAAGTGGCGAACAGGGCCGGAGGGCGAACGATACGGCTACCTACTCATTCGAACAGCAGTAACGTATGCGATACGATGAGAGAAGCTCACCATCAGGGAGAGTCTGCAGACCTAGATCAACAGGCTCCGTAACCCCTCCAAGAGATTCACACCATTTAGTCGCCCAAGCTACCGTTTGGAGAACCTAAAAAGAACCTAAATACTCCAGGGCGTAGCGAGATTTCCACCGCTCACCCTAGGGCGTAAAGTAGGGTCGCCAGAGACACTGGGAATAGCAACAGCTTCGGCCAATCTCGATACAAAGACCTGAAGCCAAGTATCATATTACCACGCAGGTTCGATCCCCGGCTGGTACATCTTGGTTTAGGTCGATCCACTCATACATCGCCTTGTATAGGTCCTTACTAGGATCAGCAGTGATGCTCTCATTGGTGTCTCTGAACACTTGGAGTGGTGACACCAGAGGTGACACGGACTCTCACCTGAACCCAAGCTCGCACTCATCAGCCATCGTCTGTACGCTGGCCACTGCATCGCACTCAGCTGAGGTCAAATCTTGCTGCCTGAGGTGTACATCATTCGAACCTCTTTTGAATCTTACACGCTCAACCTAAAGATACTACATCTGAACCGTGAGAGGCCTATACGGGATCGATGGTGACGGCAACAGATTCTGGGGTGTCACCGGATGATAGGGTGAGGAAGCCAGAGTACCTAATACGATCAACTTCACCAACCCGACCAAGACCAACCCCAAGTGCTACTTGAGAATTCTCCGGTAGCCGAAGTA
>NW_003201286.1:0-1013 GCF_000006405.1 Perkinsus marinus ATCC 50983
GTGGCAGTTTTACGTCTATTCGAACGATCGTTTCTGGTGTACGAACGTTTCGACTCTCCCGTGATAGTTCTTGTGTGGGTAGTCGTGGACAATTCGCAATTGGTTTGGTTCTGGGGTTGGGTGACGCGGGTTCGATTCTAGGGAGGGGCATTTTTCTGCCATTTTTTGCTAGTGCTGACGAAATGGACGAAATGGAATTTCCTGTTCTGTTGTGGTCATTTTTGAAATGTCAATTTTGAGTGGTGGAAGATCCCCATCGTCATCGGAGACGCCAGAAGATTCATCACCGGCCTCCCGAGCGAGCAGTGGAAAGAGTCCTATCAGCAACGATTATACTGCTAGTAATAGGAGGGAGAGAATCTTAGGTTCAGGGTGGTATGATACGGATTAGGTCCAAATCGTGTATTGGATTTTTGGATGTTGAGGGGAATCGACTAATTGGAAAATGGGGAAATTTTGGTGAATTTTTTAATTTTTTTTTCGTGAATATTATCTCTGGACTTCATCGGCGTGTTGTCTTTGATATTTTTAGCACTAGGTTTTCGCCGATGGACTTGTTTGGGAATGGGAGAGTATTATTTCGAATTTTGGAAACTCTTAGAAATGCGCTGTGATAATTGTCGTTAAGTTTTATGCAACTCGACCGGCTTCAATTTTTCCTCGTTGGCGGACTTGTTTTTTCGGCGGTTTGTGGTTCTCCGAAGTGTCGGAATTGAAATTTCTCAAGTCATAAATTATCCTTGAGACGTAAATTCTGTTTCATAGAGTTTATATACATATCGGTCGTAGTATATTGGATGATTTTATTTCCCATTATCTGTGGAGGTATAATTCATACCATCTTTTGTTCAGATCGTATACCCCCTTGCTCGCCGAATGAACTCGAATTCAAGATTGCCGATATTGCTAAGTTCCCAGCACTTGAATCTATTAGGTCACCGCCGCTAACGGCCGGACCTTTTACTTTTAAGGTGAGTTTGATAAAAATGGCGGAGCGAAGCGAGAAAAGGATT
>NW_003211122.1:0-1216 GCF_000006405.1 Perkinsus marinus ATCC 50983
TCTAATGCCGAGAGGTTGGGATTTGGAGGGATGACACGCAGTGCATAAACAAGGGAGCTATCTGGTTGTACGGGTGAGGAAATTAAGCAGTTGGGCAAGAGAAGTACTCGGGCAGTAACGGAGCGACTTAGGCGCAAGAAGGATGTGTTGAACATACCGAAGGCTCCAACGAGTACGGTTGGATTCGAAGTACGTGACGACTTCAAGTCGTATCAGTTCGGCGGGATATGGTAGACACATCAGATTCTGGTTCATCTCTACCATCATTGGATATATTTCTCTAAGTGTCCATACTGCTCGGAATGATGGAGCGCCGAATGCCTCTCGATTCCATCCTGGATCGTCTGAGTATTCCTATTCGACTGAGGTCCCTCGTGAAATCACCAGCTTTCACCTGAGCGAATTACGGTTGGCAAGACGGTGAGAGATATCCTTAGGACGGGGAGAGGACACAATGCGGGTGAAGTTAAGTCGACCCACTCTGAGGGACCGTAATCCTTCATGATCATCGCTCGACTTCTGACCGAAATTCTCTTCCGCCTGCTTAGGCTTATTATTAGTCTTCTCCTTCTTCTTCTTAGAGAGGCATCCGAAACATCCCCCAGTTACCGGAGTGGTGACGAGGCAAAATAGTAGAGCGAAGAAGTAGACAATTCGCATTAGAACGAGCTGATCCAACGCTGAGGGGTTGCCTGTGTATACCGGTTCATTGTTGAGTCACCCGCTATCAGTGTTGGAGAGAAAAATATTTGCTTTCCTCGCCTCAACTCGGAAATTTTCTTGCTGATTATAGGAGTCTGCAAGTGTACATCAACCAATAAGAATGGATTCTCCGAATTTCCTCTCAGAATTGCCACCAACACAAGTAGTTGACAAAGTGGATATTTTCCCCCATACTTCCCACCATATGCCCGCGATAGATCGTGCTGAATAAGTGAGATTCTGAATGTTATGTACAATCCGTACAGTGAATTGTTGTTAGGCTACCCACCGCAAGCTTAGTTCTCCAACGGAATAACACCTTCAAACGCATCCTAGTACACTAGGAGAAAAATGGTTTATCAAGGATCCACACTGTCATCCAATATCACTCCCATCAAATACGATCCATTTAAGGAATTGACCCGAGGGATGGCTGCACGGTGGGAAAGAGGCCTTGTTGCACCAACGGAAATATACTGTCGTGCGGTGTCTATAATCTTGGGCGGGCGATCAC
>NW_003211473.1:0-1518 GCF_000006405.1 Perkinsus marinus ATCC 50983
GCAAGAACGATCACGACATGTCGCCGACACTACAACAACTGGTCTACGGTGATAACACCGCATTTTACTGCGAGTATTATTGTCTCTTTTTTCCTACTAACACAGAGGATCTATTCGACAGTCACATCTACTTGAGCACGATTCTCTGACATATCTTCTCTTTGGATTTGCTTCCGAAAATTCCCACATATCCCGTGCATGCCTTCACGTGGATGGTGCTTAGCTAAGAGTGCTCCATAAATCGAGTGAACCGGCCGGAGTTTGGGAGGTCTCTGGTAGTGTCACTCTGTTATAGCTCTCGGTGACTCTAGGTTTCCGCGCGCAAAGCTCTTTCTTAGGCATATACTATATAAGCAAGACCGTACTCAACTCACAGAACACAACGTCCTCAATACGTTCAGAGACATCAATATACACGAAAGATATACTATGCAATCGTGACCATACTCAACGCATAAGACAGGATACCGCGAAACGGCTGAACACTCATAAAACTATATCATATGCATCCTTGCACATGTTGGGATCGACATGTGACCGATGGGCGGAGAAGAGACATATAGTCGCGTGCTGGCTTGGTTATGATTGTCAACTTGACAATAGCAGGGCTCACCCGACCCTAGTCACACAACCTCAAAATCGAGTAATCAAGTCACATATGAGTTGTAAAAATAAGTAATCGAGTGGCTTGGGAGGTCTCACAGCCATTCTTAGAGTCTCTAGGGACTGAGAGACAAGTTATAGCACTAGCTGGACATACAGAGGGAATACCACATCAGCCTAATTAGTTTCCTCAGTGCTACCGACCGTGTGTTTGGTTGGTTGGTTCCATCCCACTAGTACTCATACACAGGGTAAGTTGGTGGTTAATATCCTTATATGAAAACTTACCTCTTGCGTCACATAGTTATACGTGCTACTTGAATAATGGTAAGATATCAAGATATTCTCACTTCAGTGACACTCCCGCCACCTAACCCAAAGACCTACATGCAATCGCTTCTTAAAGGAGATCCTACTTATTAACCGGGGTCGAAGATCTCTAGCATCCTTCGGCACCTTGAAGAGCCAAAAACGGTTCATGAGGATATCGCAGTACGGCAGAGATATTGCCACGCCGACGCCAACTGAAAGAGACCATTCTGCTGCAGCAAAGATTCTGGATGAGGAGTTATACTGTCAAGTATCCAAGTCTTAAGGCCGCACGCCTGAAGCACAAACGTTCCACCACTGGCTCTTCGCGAGGAGTCCAAAGTCTTTCACAGGAGGTTCGAAGGATTTTCGAACCATTATCTCGATCGAGAGACGCGGCGAAGTACAAAATGTATGCACCGGTGCTTACGGATCGCTTCAACAAGCCTGGAAGGCTAAGAGAACTATGCGTTGGTTGTCTTCGAGGAGTCACCCGACTTCCGACTGCATCCTGCACAAGACCTGTTTGCACGTGCGAGGCATGGAGAGCAAATTCGATATGTCCTCACGTGATAGCCCTGGTGGGGGCGCTCGGCTACTATCGTC
>NW_003211473.1:1618-6943 GCF_000006405.1 Perkinsus marinus ATCC 50983
TGAAATTATATTAGAAACTAAGAGACAACTCATGGTTAAGAGAGCTTAACAAATACTGCTCTCTCATCACATACCATATCCCGGCAAACACGATCGAGACTATTTCATAGGGGGCTATCTAGCATTGCATATACCACAACAAATGATGATTAGCATATACGTAGCAACTCAGGGTATGTACATTAACTAACCTGGTACCCGGTAGCTGCCAATAACCTCAACCAACGAGCATGCTACTGAAGACAATCTTTACGTAGTCGAACAACTGGATCACGTGGTCAATCACTTCATATTCATTCCGAAATACACGACGACTAACGCATTCCACGATAAAGGAAAGCTGCTACTGTATGATGATAATAATAAGAGTTGATTATACCCTCGACTACTCCTAAAATATCATCATCACTCAGAGTAATATAATAATACTATCTAGTCGAGGAAAGATGAAGTATGATTAACCACGACTACAACTCAACTCATACTACTTATTGTGGATATTACTATCCCAACTTATGATGATGAGTACAGTAACGCTATGAATGATGATGATGATGTAGATGTCAAAGTGTGCGGATTACCATCTGCATTGACTAATAGTGAAGTTTAATAAGGAATCTATCTCTGGATATGATCTATATGTATATGGGCGGTTGAATAGTAATTATCTTATGAATAGATACTAAGGAATCAGGTTGTACAGGTTTTAGGGGATAATAAAAATAATAATAATTTAGAATACTTCCAACTTTAAAAGTTAACTATCTCGTTCTATTAACTAGGTTTCCAGATTCATAAATCTCGAGTTTCGAATTTGAACTTAGTTTTCATGTGAAAAACTTCTTTGAAGAATCGAATCTAATTTACTCTTCTCCATCCCTATAATTCCAAAACATAAATCACGATTTACCCTAACCCTAAGCCTAGCATTAGTTATTATACCGAACTCTACATGAATAATATAACACCATTAATACCACCACTGTATCAGATTATCATATTAATGCTGATCTTAGACACTGCCTCTGATACTTATCCGGGGTAATAAGTTACCCCTCCTTGACAATGATATAAATTAGGAGGTGACCAAGGAAAGTCTTATTTAGGATTACATTGTGGAGATAGTTTGTTTAAAGGTTTATAAACTACTAAGCAACGCAATGCTTATTGCCGGGCTTTACGGACCAGCAGCCGATCGCCCTCAAACGTACAATAGCCGGCTCAGATGCACCTGCGGAGACAGTGAGGCTATAACCCCGTCGACAACAGAGATATGTGGCTGCTACTACTACTACTACAACGAGAGAGAGAAAGGTAAATAGTGCAAAGAGGGGGGCCAGATATAATACCTAATTTAGGTAGTAGCTCGAGTTGAGAAAGGAGTTGAAATGATAGGGAAAGAAATATGACTACTATAAAGACGACGACATAGACCCCGGGCAGCTTGTAAAGCACAAGCTCGACAAGCGTCCAAAGAACGACGCTAGAAGAGTGTTGCCTCCTGGCGTCAGTTCAAAGGATAGGGGCGTGGTTGAAGTACCTTCGGAAAGTTTGGCCAAGATCTATCTGACGTGTTAGAAAGGTTTTTCTGATGAGCATATCGCGAGCCTCGCAATGTGCCTCGACTCCGGGAGGTTGGGGGCCTCTCCGGCCGAGTCTGTACATATACCACTCATGTGAATTTGCTTCAGAGCATGTACCTGGGCTTAGCAGCTCATTTCGGATTAGCTGCTGAGTTCGCGGCCATACTCCTATACTGGCTATCTGCCTGGTGAAAAGGAGTGCTGCTCGAGAGAAGAAAAGTAGTAGTAGTAGCAATAGTAGTAGTAGGGCCACCATAAATCCCCTTAGGTTGTTGAGTGATAGATAGCATTTACTATACGACGTAGTAGTATGTGAGCACCATCATGTTTGAACTCTATTGTCACTCTCTGAAATGTAATTGTTATTAATCTACTCAACACACTGTTTCTTGGTTTCGGAAACGGATGATAAGACTGGAAGTCTATTAGAAATAGGACGATATTGAATCTATGGGGTATGATGATAACTGCTACTAGTAGTACTACGTCTAACGATAGTAGTAGTACAGGCAAAATGTAGCTTATCATAATAATAGTAGTCATTGTTGTTTTGATGTTGTTGTGATTATAAACCTTCCTCATCAGTAGTGCTCATATTATCAACTTGAGTTTCTGACAATAGTCTTCCTCCTCCTCCTCCTTCTCCTTGTACATAGGTAACGGTACGATGGCAAAATGGCGGTATACCATATATTCCCTCTACTACGTGATATTCTCCTCCTAGCTTACCTAATATAATAATCATCAACATATATAATAATCATCAACATAATCGATATGAGTGAATATAGAAAGTGTATTATTACGGATATTCCTCGACTTGAGATGTTCCCAACCCTTAGGGTATGCCCGTCGTAGGTTGTATGCTAATCCTAGATAGTACCTAATAGTAGTAATAGTAGTAATATGTATTGTTGTTATTACTACATGATATCAATAAATACTTTAGTAGGGTTATATTGTTTAATAGCACCCATCTCAGCAGTAACATAATCCCAATCAAATGTATGATGATAATTATGCCATCCTTCACCCAATGCAATGAATGCTACTATACCATTCTCAGTAGTATGACTCTTATTATCATATGGTTTAGGTCCCCACTGATGTACTACAGAATTAACACACCATGTAGCATGTAATACGAAACAATAACGGAATACACCTGGTAATAATATACCATTTAATATTGATTCATCCCATAAATAATAACCAACAATAGCAGGAAACTAAACAAGAACAACAACAAGTTGATGATAACTATAATCATTATTATTATTACAATGAAACACCATAACATATTCCACCATGGGCATAGACCTAAATATGAATATATAGTAGTATTATTTAGTATACTACTTACGATGTTGTATAAGTAGTATATTATCCTTGTATAAATCATTTAATGATATCTTCCTACCAGCATCCAATACTCTCTTGGGTTTACGTACTAATAACCATCCAACATGAGAATAAAAGAAACCTCTTTGTGAATCATGTGGATCTTTATCAGTATCAGAATATAAATGATGTAATCTATGATCTCTTACCCAATGTATTACACTACCTTGATTAGCTATACTATTAAATATCATTAATAATACTCTTAATGGATATCTAGCCTTATATGATCTATGAGACCATAATCTATGAGCACCAGCAGTAATACCAAATCCTGATATAAACCATAATATTATAGTCCATACATAGGTTAACATATAATGTGGTCTAGTTATGGTATTATATATACTATAACAAGCTACTATATGTACCTAATAATGATGATGCTAATGATAATGGGGGACAGTTAATACCAATGATATGTATACTATCATAGGCCAATTCATACGAAGACCAACTTCTTTATCATATGACATAGGATATTATGACTGATAAAAAGAAGAAGAAGAATGATGAGATGAGCACTGAATAATGATATTAGGGCGAGCGCTTTATTCATTAGCCCGCCGCCGCCGGCCCGCTGATCCCTCCTCTGGCCGTGATGTGTTCAGGGAGTGGTACTACTGGAGTAGTATCTTATAATATATTGGTAGTAGGTGATGGTAATTTATCATATTCAAGAGGATTAGCAGAGAATATTAATGGTGTAGTTATATATGCTACTACCTATGAAGGGGAACAAGAACTAAATAATAAGTAATATTATGATAAGTATTCATAATCATCATATGTATTAATATAGGTATACTAATGATGTTATTAATGAACATAAAGTAAGGCTTATTAAATTAGGACATAAAGTATATCATAATGTTGATGCTACTGATATACATAATACATTAATAATTAATAATCATATAGAAGAGGATATACTATTTAATAGGATAATATTCGTAATAATAATAATATTATCATAGCTATGATCATAATTATGCTCTTAGATGCATCCCTTAGTGTGTGATAATGATAAGGTTAAAGCTTTATCATTATCATCAACAACCACTAACAGCAGCAGTGGTAGTCGATTGAACGTTATTAATATGTTAATGTTAACTAAATTCCTCATATCATCATCACAATATTTATCTATTAATAATGGTCAGATATGGATAACTATTAAAAATGTATATCCTTATAAATGGTGGAATATACCATTATTACCAACATATATTAATAATACTAGTCATCATCATATACTATACTATATTGGTACATTACGTAATACTCACTATCAGAGTGTATTAGATGATACTATAAAAAGGGTAACACTATTATCTGCTAATAGTCATCTTGATGATGATGATATTGGTGACCAAGCTGAACATAATGATGGTGATTATGACAGTAGTAGCTCTGTTATTGAGTACTCTCATTATTACCAACCACGTAATGTAGATCGTAATGCAGCATTCCATCTAACTTCACCTATTACATATGTAATAACAACTACTACTACTATTACTCTATGTAGTGATAATGTATTATTAATATGATGTTAGATATTCCAATTGATCCCACCACTACCACCATCATCATCATCAACATCAACAACAACACAATGCCATGAGGATACCTCGTCGTCTTCTTCTTGCTGCTGCTGCCGTTGTCGGATATGTGATATAACATGTATGAACTACATGTATGATGATGTTAGTGATATTATGATTATCATATTAGGTACCAGTATACATGATCTTAGTAAACATAAAGATAGTCGTAAACATAAACAGAGATATCAATTACATCTATCATTCATTAATGCATTACGAAAAGAAGATATAGGAAGAGAAGTAGGAGTAGGAGGAGGTACTCATGATGATGATCCTACTACTATATTAATATTATATTAATGTTACTACTACTACCACTAGTACTACTATTAGCAAGTATTCTAATATCACTCATGGTAGTGTTGTCATAGTAGTTATAATAAATACCTATTCCCTAGTATTATCCTATATACAAAAGTATATTAAATGAATAACATTATTAGTTAATATGGGAAATATAATAAGTAATGTTGTTCTTATGAAGGTCTAATGATAATACTATATAATTATTAAAGTGGGTAATGATGATAATGATGATCGTGGAATATACGATAACCTTGATATGACTATATGATATTAGGAGGTATGCTCCTCCTCATCCTACTCCTACAAGAAGGATACACTCTTCACAGCATGCTATGGCTATGATACACTACCTTGCTCCTCCTCCTCCTACTCGTCGCGTATACACTAGATCATCATGAAGCATATCTTATCAGGAGTAACACAAC
>NW_003211473.1:7043-11047 GCF_000006405.1 Perkinsus marinus ATCC 50983
ATCTTCATAAGATGATGAAGAATAGATAGTAGTAGTAGTATTACCTTGCATCATTAGCTTACGTCGGGGATCTACTCCCTTAATACTCTTTGGTAAGAGTATCATCTCTGCCAATTTACCACACTTATGAGGGTATGCCAAACATGTAGACAGTAGTTCCAATAGGAATGGTTTCCTGATACCCATCCTGGTGACAGAGTTAAGAAGGAGCAATCAAACAACAACAACGACGATTATCAACAATAGTACCGCCGCCTTTCCGAATATAACGATATATTCGATAGTTTATCAGCAACATAATTATATAATAAACAAATGATAAAGACTTTAAGAACCATAAGATGATGCATTGATGATAATAAGGTAGTTCATCATACTATGGCATATTCAGCGGGTACACTCCAAAGGCTATGTCATGAACCTTTGCCACTTACTGTAATTGGTTCTTCTCCACTTCACTTTGAGTATGTAATTTCCAAACCAGGAAATCAACACGGGGATAATAAAAAGATAGAAAGCTTGGCCGCCCGTCTGACTGACAATACATACACGACATCATCAGATACAGATACTTTCCCCCCCGCCCCCGCCGCGGCGGCGCCACTAAATTATTATTACGTTCATCAAATAAGGCATGCTCAGCTCCCATATACCTTTCATATTGCGGTCGGGATTGAGTAGCTGTGGAATAAGGGCAATGCAAAAAGCGCGCGCCCAGAACATCCAACATCCAGTTTACATTCTCGTCATGTACATGAAAACTGAGACCACTTCTACTATCAAGTCCATGTGGGAATGGGGGACCAAGAGAACCTAGAGGAAGATTATAGGTTATTTGGGAGGGGGGGCGCATACCATCCCTGTGTAGAGCAGCATGGATACTTTGAACGTGTGGTACTGGCAATAAACCTGTACATGAAGCCTACTCCTAATCTACTACTATCATCATACTTGGATCAAATGTACTCTTCATGTTATACCCTATCACATCAGTTGTATTAATGAGATAGGATATAACTACAACAACCGATAATGTTGTTATTAATGTAAATGGTGATGATCCTGAAAAATGCTGTAAATAATAATATGGAAACTCGAATATCGGACTTTTCCCCTTTCCTCCAAGAACCCCATAAATAACCATCATCACCACAGGAATCGTAGCTATGGTAGACCACATCGTTACAGGTCTGAGGGAGGGAGCCACCGCGCTCGCCATGATGATCGATTCACCTCGACTTTTATTACACTGATTCTCTTGATATTAGCTGACCTCCTAAGGAGCCGTATTTGATTGCTACCAGAAGGGATGGTAGAGGTAAGGCGATAAAGTAAAGGATGGATGGTCCAATCTGGAAAGGTTGTTAACCGCACTTTTGATAATGTTATTAATTGCGAGAAGTTACTCTCGAAACTCGAGTAGTACAAGTATCTTCAATGATGACCGAGGTAATAATTATCGGATAAATTTATATAATCCCTCCCCCCCTTCCCTCCCCCGGTAACGCGTTTCAGTACGTCATACATATTACCGCTCTCATCATCGTTCTCTCCACTTTCTCCTCTGTGAGAGGTTCAATAAGACGACGACCTCTACAACCTGATATGCAGACAAATCTCGCTCGCCCTAACGATCGATTGCCATGGTATCGTGTACCCCAACGTTCGAATATCTCGGTCCCTACGATAGCAGCAATAAGTTCTTCATTCATTAGTCCGATGCCGAGTCCAAGTAGTATGAATATAGACCAGTTTAAATTCCCTGAGGATAGATACCCTGACCAGGATTCGAACCAGGAACCCTTCGAATTACTACCCACAATGGCCGACCATACCGCCAAACCCATCATCGACGCGTTTGCAAAGAACTCCAAATAGCCGCCCGTTGGGGCTACCACAAGGAGCAGTGGAGCAATAATGTCAACAGCAATTGTCCATCCTCCAATAATGCTATGCATAAGCTGTAATGTGAAGAATATACTGCTTAACCGTCGGTTAACTTACTTTAGGTAACTTATCGATATGCCAAATTAATGGTAAAGGGAATGGAGCATCAAGTATACTTGACCAGGCCATATCAGCTAGGCTAATCCACGCTAAATCTGATGATAGATATATAAAGTTATTATTATCAACAACAACCTGCTGCACCACCTACTTACCATTTTTAATAATGGTATACATACCAGCAGCGAGGAAAACCCTGGACAGTAGGAACTTCAAATACACTGTATCTAACTCCCAAATCGATCAGCTGGGCGTGCGCTGAATGCAATCTCACTTCCAGTGTACTGGGCGATGAAGACCATAAAAGAGGCTTCGACCAGCAACTTGTCAGGGGCGGTCCAAATCACTTGACGACCGATCTCGTAAATCGGGTGCTCCTCAAACGTGTAAGATATAATCAGTAACGACCTGAATATAAACTTATAAAAAACGTCGTCACTGCACCGCCATCACGGAATTACATGTGAATAGCTGCCAATATGATCCCATTGATCGCTACAATATTACTATTCGATGAGAATATGGCACAGTATATACTCGATACAAGTCCATATAACTACCATACCAACATTATCTAAATATATCTAATATCCCTTCTCCTGTTACTACCAGAGCTATAGAAATGACCATACTCATAAGTAGATTCGTCGGTATAAACCCACATGGACCAAAGATAACCTCTGAATCCTCCAATACACTGGCAAAGGCAAATATCTGCCCGATAACTGAAAATCAATAATATCTATTGCTTCGCTCCGCTCAACAATCATCCTACACATCGATTTGATGCATAGAAAAGCCGATAGAGATATCGTACTATCGTGCTCCTTGATCATAAGGATAAAAACTTGAGGGAATAGAATGATAGAATCATCAATTAGTGAAACTCAACTATACTACCATAACGACTGCAACTTTTCCCAAAATGTGGACATGGTCGTGGTGGTGGTGGTGCCCGCGATCTCCGATATGGTCCGCGACCTTTGATGGCCCAGTCACAGTAGCAGTAGTAGCCTTCTACTACATAATAGATGGTACCCTATAGGATGGTACTACCGACCGCCGAAGGGTAGTAGCAGTAGCCTTCTACTACATAATAGATGCTACCCTATAGGATGGTACTACCGACCGTCGAAGGGTAGTAGCAGTAGCCTTCTACTACATAATAGATGGTACCCTATAGGATGGTACTACCGACCGTCGAAGGGTAGTAGCAGTAGCCTTCTACTACATAATAGATGGTACCCTATAGGATGGTACTACCGACCGCCGAAGGGTAGTAGTAGTAGTAGCCTTCTACTACATAATAGATGGTACCCTATAGGATGGTACTACCGACCGCCGAAGGGTAGTAGTAGTAGTAGTAGCCTTCTACTACATAATAGATGGTACCCTATAGGATGGTACTACCGACCGCCGAAGGGTAGTAGTAGTAGTAGCCTTCTACTACATAATAGATGGTACCCTATAGGATGGTACTACCGACCGCCGAAGGGTAGTAGTAGTAGTAGCCTTCTACTACATAATAGATGGTACCCTATAGGATGGTACTACCGACCGCCGAAGGGTAGTAGTAGTAGTAGCCTTCTACTACATAATAGATGGTACCCTATAGGATGGTACTACCGACCGCCGAAGGGTAGTAGTAGTAGCCTTCTACTAGTAGCTATTGAGTGGGAATATCCTCTTATTAGTAGTAGCATCATAGATACGAGTAATAACTTATTATTACCAAAGACTACTACCTATATAAGTATAATAATCAAGTAACAAGTGGTAGTACCATTGTTGTCTATTATCCTATCTGATATAGGAATACACTAGGATGATATAATGATGATGATCACCTGCAAGACATCCAGTGAAAGGATGAATCTCACTAAGGTGGTCATTGATAACTGGGCATGCCTCCACCATACCATTCCAATGCTACTACTATGCTGACCATTAATGCCCAATATGGAGCCACTCGAGTCGAGACATACCTACATATATAA
>NW_003211473.1:11147-12719 GCF_000006405.1 Perkinsus marinus ATCC 50983
CCGGTTGTTAAGTATAGATTAGCAGCAGATGGCGGAAGAGAGAGAGGAAGGGACATTCATGAGAGAGGAGGTTATCGCCTATTTGAAGGATATTCACACCACATCATCTGCTAAGACAAATAACATCAACAAGAAGAAGACGACGAAGAAATGAAGTTCCAATTCGATGTTGTGTTCATCTATATTAATCACACAGTAACAATACTCTGATCGTATATCCTCGATGTATACCGACCACGTCGTGTTCAGTTCCGAATGTGGTCCGGTATGGCGCTAATACTACTCTCCATCTCGGGCTACCCTCCAACTGACTACCCCCTAGACTTGAGCTCCTGCCAGGAGGTTGATAAACTAGAATACTTAGACATAATAGCAGAAGGGTGCCTATACTCCAATAATCGTACGTGAGTATCATCCATCTACTCGACATTTGCTGTGCACTCGAGGTATTGAGCAAATGCTCACCATTGTGCCAAGTGGAGATCCTCACACTAGTCTCCCCTTTCATGTATGAGGTGATAATCTCATGTGATGTCATAACGTAACAGTATATATTGGCAGAAACATGGTCATAATGATGCTTGAACATGAGCCATCATATCTCTAGAAGGGTCAAAGCGTGCCTTCATCTCTCTAAAGAGCCTATTAGGAGGAGGTAGAGCTCCTTCACCCTCTAATGCACGAACTGCTTGAGACGCTAAAAACTCCCCTGATTTACGACAAGCCAATGAGTGATGATGGTGATGCTGCATGATCCCACCTATAACTGGTGCGAACTTGAAGCCCTCTCCGGAGAATCCCGTCGCTAATTGTATTCTACCATCAGGGGCATCCCAATGTGTTCCAATGATGAAGTCATCTAATAACCACACTCATCATCCAGGAGCACTTCTTCGTTTTACAGTCATTCATGCAGCTTAGTTGATATAAACATCTACCATAACTGCATGCATGAGTTGCATCCAATGCTGGTAGATATTGAGCAATGAAGTCATTAGTACTGGACTCAAGATAAGTATCCTTCTCGAGGGGAATCTGGGGGGGGCGGGGGTAGAAGAAGAGGAGCTCATCCTTGAATACTATAAATGGAAAACATATATATCACATCTTTGATTATCTCAGTTGATCTCGTTAGTGGGAGATTAGGTAATTGAACCTTAAAAGGTAGGATGTGTTGAAGACTCCTGATAATGTGTCCATCTTGGTGTTGCCCTGTCTTAATCGCACCAATCTAATGATGATGATAAGTATGGCCATACGATACACAACAACTTATTACCCCTCCACGCATAGCCGGCATGCAATAGACTCCTACTTCCCTTTCAGTAAAGTGAGGATGACGACTATGAACAGCTGAGAGAAGGAGTGAGCACCACCAGTAGCAGCAACAGCAGGAGTAGGAGTAAGAACATGTTGCATACTCAGTATTATAGGCATTGAGGATGTTTCATGCAATGGCAAGTCTTCCACATTCTTTGGTTGGTAGTATCTTAATGCTTGACTGGTATGATAAGATAGAGTACATTAGTACGTGAACTGTTCAGCTGTAGTGAGGTAGTTCATCAAGCCAAG
>NW_003211473.1:12819-18453 GCF_000006405.1 Perkinsus marinus ATCC 50983
ACATTGATCGATACTGCCTTATCCTCAGCGATATTGTCCTCCCCAACTGCTGTCCTATGTAGGATGATGCTCAGGATGACCACGACAACAACGACAATACTGTGGATCAGGCACTTACTTTAGAGCCTCTACTGCTTCCGATGCATAAATACAGGCACTGTCGGCTTGTTCTACGGCCACATCATCTAAGAGTATTGATGATATACTCAGATGAGTAACCTCTATCTACTTCTCCCCAATCGAAGCATCGGATACTCCTTCTTTACTTCTCTAGGTCCGAGCTCCTGAACGAGCAGTAGGCATCGGTGCTACTGCGGCAACGGGCCCCTTATACCCTGGAGAGATCTCCCACCACAACATCTACCCACTCACCCTGTACGGGATACCTAGAGTATCATAAACTGTGGTGAGGTTCTTAACGCGATCCTTTGTGTTATCGTGGTATATTGTCAATAATGGACTGGATTGCATTAGCTCTTCTTTGACGATACCCTCTAGAGTCGACCATAGTGCAAAACACCGCTGCATCATCCTACACAACAAGTAGGACACACTGCATCCAAGGTCGTAGCCCGCCGCCGCCGCCGGTCATACCTTATCTTAACCTCATCTGGATATGCTAGTCGCAGTATCCTAGATTCGCCCCAACTGGACGTAATGGTAGAGTCATCTGAGTATTTACAGATTGAATCCTATCTGCAATGAACCGTAGTAGCTCACTCTTTTCCACTACAACGAATGATACCGGAGATCCATCTTTCCTATTCAACTTTGAGGTGGCCCACGCCGCACTTAACCCCATCACTCCTCCGCCCAATATTAGCACATCAACAGTGCTTGGGAGACGTGGATCACCGACAAACCGATTGGTGAGCCGTCTCCTCCATTTTTGGCATAGTTCAATGGTATCATTGAAGTAGCCATAGCGGAAATATATCCATGCTCCTACAAGGGCACCTGAGAGTAGTGCATAGGGATCTAACGAAGACTGTCTATCTTACATTTCTTCCCGCAATATCGCCGAACGAAGTTATACGGTTGTTGCCAGGCGTACTCCCACATTTAAGAGGAGAAAAAATGAACAGGGATCGACCCTCTCAAAGGGTCCCTTGACGGCACAGTACCATCCATGGCTAAGGAAGATCATCCCAAATCATTAACATTAGACCCATCTGAGTCAGATGATCTGACCAATTAGTCAGACGGCCAGTTCCGGCTGCTGCTACTGCCGTCATACAACTTTTACCCTAGGACCTTCGATATTGACACTCATGAACACCACACAGTGTAGCCCACTTCAATGTTTTACACAGGAGTCCTTAGTACCTGGCGACTTCAGCGTATCACCACGAACACTTCAAATATACCTAGACAAGGTAGCGGAAGTTAGATAGCTCGCCCATTGTCGTCCGAGGGAACTCCACTTAGGGGGGCTATCCACGCCCGGTCAGGGGGAAGGCGGGCACATACCGTATCTTGAAAGTTGCGACCAATGAAGTAGATGCAGTGGGTAGCTTTTGATATAGTTGAATTATTAATCTATCTCATTTGATAAGGTCATATCAAATAACTGAATCATGAGGATGTACTTCTCTCAGTGAAACCAGCCTCATATTCACTGAATCACTCAGATGCTTACTTATGAAGGTTAAGGAATTAGGATAAGTCAATCAAAGGGCTTCATATTCAGAAGATATTCAGAATCGCGCAATCACTCGTCCCATTCGGCGCAAGACGCAGCTATCGTCCATGTGCCGCTGAAATCGCTGTGGACAACTTGCCAGTGACGAGCCGCCTAAGCAAGGGCGTTGCTTGCAGGTTCATGCTGGCCAATACGGTGCGTCACGAGTTGCCAACACTGACCGTGTTAGTCATCTTTGAACAACCTCTAGAGACCGTCTTCCGCGAGTGGCTTGTTTACGTGTCCTGGATTGCTACTACGTAAATCACTTATCAGATAATATTGCACCTTCGCGATTCGCGCAACCTATCGCCTGTTGGTGATATCTACTATACTACCCAGTTGACAACAGGAGAAACTACTCCGAGTCCCCATATACTATCCTTATGGTTAATATGACTTAAGGACTGACGAAAATAGAAACCCCATCTTTGCAATCCATCACGCGTGGTCAGATCATTAACGGGATTAGTGACCAGCGGCCGGAACAACAACGGTTGATGCCAATGATCGACCGTATGAGTATTGATATCTTCTCAACATAGTGGCCTCGATACGTCTCAGAAGGTAAGGTTCTCCGGCACCTGGGTCAAGCGCCCGACAACCATCCCGGTAAATCCAACCTCATCCTTCCAGAATCATCCATCAAGGCGAAACTAATGTTTCCAAGTGTAAACCTGAAGTTGAACTGATGCAATCAGAGTCAACGGTGACCTGGATAATGCTCATAGGCGATAGAAAAGGATTAACGACTCGTTTTCCACACGATAAAGTTGGATGATCTTAAACTAGATTTGGAATGCAATACTCAATACACCGTGAGATTATGGAGATCGTCAAGTGCGACTACTTACCCTTTCTTACATCATGTGGGCGCATAAAACACGCATTGACAAGAAACCAGCACAACAACATTCAACTATGCAAAACACTCTGATATACCATGTACTATTTGCAAACGAAATTTATAAGGCAACCTAGAGACTAAAGCTTGACAATACAGCTTCTCCCTCTAGCTTGCCTGTTGCTCTAGCGTACCGCCCTTACTCTCAATAACAATAACGATGTCAATGAGAGTTACACAAATGGCCGCATATCATCTCAGTTCCACTACTACCAACACAACACCTCGACTGAGTTATGACACTAACATATCTACCTAGAGTTCTATCATATCAGTTTTTACGACACGGGATGCCCGGAATAAGTAAATAAGATGAATCATTTCTCAACATAATATCAATAATAACTATAGCAATCGCCGCCGCCTAGCAATTGCCGTCGACCTTACTCATGTACACGACAAGATCGACCAGACGATTCGAATATCCCCACTCATTGTCATACCAAGACACCAGTTTCACGAAGGTGTCATTAAGTGCGATACCAGCCTTAACATCAAATATAGAGGAATGACTATCATGAGTAAAGTCGCTCGACACAACCTCATCATGAGTAATACCCATGATCCCCTTCATAGGACCCTTAGAGGCAGCATCGACAGCAGCAGTAATCTGATCGTAGGTGGCGGACTTGGCTAGACGGCAGGTAAGGTCCACCACAGAGACATCAGCAGTGGGAATACGGAAGGACATTCCAGTGAGCTTCCCGTTGAGCTCAGGAATGACCTTGCCGACAGCTTTGGCAGCACCAGTGGAGGACGGGATGATATTCTGACTAGCACAGCGACCACCCCTCCAATCCTTGCCGCCCTTAGCAGGGCCATCGACGGTGAGCTGAGTGGAGGTAGTAGCATGGACGGTGGTCATGAGGCCCTCGACTATGCCGAAGTTATCATGGATGATCTTAGCCAGAGGGGCGAGGCAGTTGGTGGTACAAGAGGCGTTGGAAACGATCTTCAAGTCAGAGGTATACTTCTCGTTATTAACTCCCATGACGAACATAGGAGTACTGTCCTTAGGAGGAGCCGAGATGACGACCTTCTTGCAGCCACCACCAAGATGCCCACCAGCCTTTTCGGAAGTGGTGAAGACACCGGTAGACTCACAGACGTAATCAGCACCAGCCTGACCCCATGGGATCTCAGCGGGGTCCCTCGACTTGAAGAAGTGAATAGTCTGACCGTTGACAATAAGATTACCGTTAGCACTGGAGACCTCCCCCTTGAACCTGCCATGAACCGTATCGTACTTGAGCAAATACTGCATATATTCGATGTCCATGAAAGGATCGTTAACCGCGACCACCGTCACATTGGGGTTCTCTAGAGCGGCCCTGAAGACCAGACGCCCAATACGACCGAAACCGTTGATACCAAGCTTGGCAGGCATGATGATGAGTAGGTAGAGGTTGAACTGAAGTCTCGCGACGAAGCTGTGTAATGTAAGTCTCGTCTTAGCTAACAAAAGCGTACGCCATTCTGATCGGCATGTACGCATATACATCTGAAGAAGGTCCCAGGTTCAATCCTAACATCCCACTATTCTTATGTAATTTCCAACATGGCGCGTATTGCCTGAGTATCCGGTAAGTCATCACTACAATACTCGTAGCACTATACTATCTGTGACATATCATCATCTATTATCTATTCTAGTACCAATCAACTCTATACTTGTGTATTATAATTGTTGTATTAATAATAGTGTACCCCATGGACATGGTTAATATTTAAATAATCCAAGTCATTCGACCCTATACTCTAGGTTCTATTTCCGTTCCTGATTTACAATGTTACCGACTTCTAAAAGTATGTTGGCACCAATAGCGATGAAGTCTTTCCAAAACGCCTTGAGTAAAGCGGCGTTCTCTACCCATGGCACGAGGAATGTCAACGTAGCCGAGTTTTATAATAAGGCTAGAGCTTGTGGGGTCGGCTACTTCACTGGGGTCCCTGATTCCTTGTTAAAAGACTTTTGCGCGTAGGTCTTACAACTACGGACCTATTCTGTATCTTATTTGGTGGAACCTTAGATACGTTACTGATCATGCAGCGCCTAACGAGCATGTTATTGCTGTTAACGAAGGCAGTGCCATTGGCCTTGCTGCGGGTTACCATTTGGCTACCGGCAAACTCCCTCTTGTGTATGACGATTATTTCACAGAATAATATAATTATTACTGACATAATAAATGATTAATTGTCAACTATAATATCTAGTCTATTCGTTTCTCTATTTTATTAAATGTATGATGTTATACGGTATTGTATGCAATTATGCTGTATATGTAACTATGCTTATATACATTATTCCAACTTGTTCTTTTCTTTAGATACACTCAGAATAGTGGTTATGGTAACATGGTCAATCCGCTCCTCTCATTGGCTCATCCCGGAGTGTACGGGATTCCTATGCTGGTAATAGAGAAGTATCTTGAGGTTACTCGCGCAAGATACGGATGATGTCCGATTGGTGAGCATTTAGGTTCTGGTGGGTTGGCGTGGTGAGCCTGGAGTAAGGGACGAGCCACAGCATAAGATCATGGGAAAATTGCAGGCTGGTAATATTGCGGATCGAACCTGGGTTTAGTGGTGTTACTTAGGTATAATTCAAGCTATGGATTTGGCTTGCACTGAGCTGCCTACTGAGAATTCGGAAGCTTTGGAAGCTCTGGAAGCAGCGGCGGCGCAGGTAAGGTGTTAGGCTCTCATTCTAGAGGTATCTGGTTCAATTTCCTATGGCTGTTATTTTAGTCTATGGAGAGCAAGACTCCGCATTTGATACTGGTTCGAAAGGATACTTTCTCGAGGTAGTTAAGTAATATGACGTTATGCCCATTAGCTTAGTTTTAAAGATATACTTTGGAGATGGCAGCAGAGTATGATAAGACCTTGCCTATGACGAGGGAGAATGCCATAAGAGTAGTGTTGAAGGCTGGTGGTGATCATGCTACATATGTCGGCACTACAGGATTCTTGAGGTATACCTTAAACTTGGCAATAAGATAGATAAGTATATTCCTCAGTCGAGAATTATTCGAGATTAGAGCTA
>NW_003211473.1:18553-25573 GCF_000006405.1 Perkinsus marinus ATCC 50983
ACTCAATGGGTCGAGATCGAGCCTCTTGGTGTCACCGTGTGACGGAAAGCAACAGTCACAGTTCAGTCCAAGTGTGTCTCGTAGAGCTGTTATCCTTATCAGGTACCTAGTTGTTCACCTTATTCGGAAATGTGGAATTCCTCTCAAAAACGATTGAAAAGGCTCCTATAGACTAAGGTTTACACTCATTTAAATGCTCTATGTGATTTCCAGCGCTCAATTAATACCCACGTATCTATAGTGCTAGCCCTTGGGCAAAGCGAGCCCATCAGATGAGCCTCGATAATTGTTATGATACCACCAATATCTGAACAAGACGGACTTCGTTACGTCGCCCCCTATGAACGGATATTAGAGATCAGAATTAAGAAGCGTTGGGAAGGGAAGACCATCGAGCAGCTCTTTATGGAGGAATTTGCCTTTTTACATTATGGAATAAGAGAGTGAGTACTGAGGCATACTTTTATTGTGGAATTGAGATTATTAGAGGGGAAATGGTGGCAATCTCGACTGGAGATTCTCGAAATCGTATATTCGCGATGGAAGGAACTCGAGGAGTTCTCTCAGATTTCCCTCGAGACTTCCCATTAATGGCCACCTGAGAGTTACTCGTGGAAATAAAGAGAGGCGAATAGATGGGGACTACCGAGTCGCCGCCGGTGAGAGTCTCTGGTTGGAGTCGACAAGTAAGCATAGGAAACGCCCATGTACAACAACACTGACTGAGCCCCAGTCACTGAGGGGTGTTACGCTAACTTTCATCAGGCGTGGAGAATCCAATACCCTCCCTCCCCACAATAGCAGTTTTATTCGAGACAGAGGAGCTACTGGCCGTCAATAAACCTTGCGGTTTACCGGTGAGTCGTTTGGATTCGTGCATAATGAGGCATGCTCATTGTCGCATTAGGTCCACGAGTGCGTCGGCTATTATCATAATACTTGCATCAGGATTCTCGAGGCTTCTCGTGGGTACCAGCTTTACCCGTTACATAGACTTGATAGAGTCACCTCTGGAATAGTAGGAACCATTTCTTCTTCTCGACCAGAATCGCTCAAGTCTCGGGCTCCAACTTGGGGCGGTTGTTGTTTCTCTTGTACAGGTGGTTTTCGCCAAGACCGCCGATGCAGCGCGGAAATTCGAGGCGAATCAGCGGAGTTGGCCGGTCACAAAGACGTACATCGCGCGGGTGACAGGGAGATGTTCTGTTAGTGAGGGTAGTTTGGCAGACCCTGCGCTCGATCCCGGTTAGTGGCTTTTTCTCATCGTTCTTTTCTCGTCAGTGGTCTCCCCACTCCGGTGGGATCGCGAGAAGGGTGTGGTCGAAGTTAGTCCGGAGGGCTCACCGTGTCGGACTCGGGTGAGGGTAATGAAGTATCTACCTTTAGCCAACGAGAGTATCGTTGAATGCATCCCAATTACCGGGAGGAAACATCAAATTCGGGTGAGATCGGGGATGACTAGTGAGCATCACTGTCGTGTCCAATGCCCCTCCAAGAGAGAGCTTTCATTGCAAGATTCTCACAACGATATTCGCTGGCGATAGGCAAATAATACTCGAAAATTTTCCACGGCGTGACTGTTTCACGCCGTGAAAAATTCACAGTCGAATGTTTCACGTTGAAACACAAGTAGCTGGAGTGACCCATCTAACGATGCTTGGATCCGTCAAAATACCTTCAGGTCCATCTCCGGTCCATCGGTGTGCCCATCGTGAATGATGAGAAGTATGGTGGACACTATGACGCTGAGCATCCGTTCGCCATCCCTCGCGTACCTGGGAGAGAGGGCAGCAGTGCTGACATCACCATTCCACGAGGAATTTTTTTGCACGCATACTCGATGCGATTCAATGACGGCACAGAGTTGCATTTACAGACAGACGTCCCTGGCTGGGCCCTATCAGTTGTATGAACTGTTCATAATTCTTACTAGCTCATCTCATTTGATACAAGTTGGGTTCAACGAGTCAACCCTTGCTGCGGGTCCCGCGGACAAGCACTCAGCTGTGGATCTTTCCTTGTCACTGACGTCACTTTCTCTCGTCGTTGGACCAACGGAGTGACTCCATCAGTGACTTTCGCCGGAGCATCGGCTCCATTAGCCCCTCCGAACTAGATGCCTGCGAGTGCGTTGTACCGTATACGACTCGAACAAGTGATCCTGCGCAATGAGAGGCCTGTGAACTCCTACAGCACAGGTTTCTTCTCGCTTGCCAAGCTGAGATCTTCAGTGATGATCTTCCATCTTTAGAGAGGTCGTGCGATATTATAGCTTCGCTAAAGAGGCAGCTTGAGATTGGTAGCACGAATTTGGTGCCAATACGGGGTAGGTTGCTATCGCCAAGTCTGGTATATCTAATACGAAGAGTGAAGCTAAACTTCAGAAGCGCTAGCTGTAGCTCACATTGCATACTCCTCCATTGTGGGAGGACACGTCTATCGCGCTTTCGAGCGGCTGCTTGCTCTTCAAAAAATTGGAGTTCAAATTGGCGATAACAATCACTCGCCGCGAGTGACTCGCGGACACACCTCTTTCCTGCTTTCGTCGGAGCTATGGCTGCGGAGAAGGCCAGGATAACCGCAGTGTTCATAGATTGCTAACCTTGTTCCGGTATGTGCAGTAGTTCCATTGCACGTAGTGACTATTCAAGTAACATCAGTTTAAGGATTTATTGAGATCAGGCCGGAACTGTTTTTACTGACTACGATATGACAAGCTCAACATTGACCTGCGAGTATGTTATTTTGAAATTCTGTCAACAATACGCACTGTACTGGCTTCGTTGTGAGCTTTTACCACTCATTGACAATAGCGTATTGCATCCAGCCTGACTGATTCATTCCGGTACTCTACCAATTGAAAACATCACTGGCGGGGTTGTGGGCCCGCATCCCGAATCGGCTTTGCCGATACGTGTATATCCTTTGCACCATGGATCACTTCCTCAAGCGACTCCTGCGGCACGTGTGCGGAGAGCCAAAAGATTCGGTACTCAATTTAACTGCTCTGAAATGTGTCGTTCCAAGTTGTCCAGATGGTTCCAGATATCGGTTTAGCCGCGTTCGATCAACGGCATGTTCGATATTCCTCTCAGTGCGTGTATGACAGATTTATTCTTTTCGGTGATGCCCCCAACGAAGTTGTGTTCGGTATGCTCACTTGAATTACGGGAGAGGTGAGAATGCCAGTGGTATGCTCTTTGCCTGTCGCTCAATCTCGTTGGGAGTTGTTGTGACGGTATCTGGATTTGTAGGACTTCCAGTTCCCGGGTTCCCAGTGGGAAACTGAGAGAAACCTGAGAATCTGGGGACTGGACCATAGCTCAGCGCGCGACGAGGGCTTCAACCGTCGAAGCACTTGTCGCGTGCGTCGATGTTCGACGCGCTACGAGATTCAACCAAATCAATGCAAATCAAACGATACCGCTGGAGGGATCAATGGGCAGTGCCCATTGGGAATAGTCAACCGATAATAGTCAACCGTAGTGCCCATTGGGCACTACGGTTAACTATTCTTGCATTTAGGATGAGTAACTCAGGGTGAATTACCGAGGATCTCGATCCGAGATATATTCAACCAGCATATGGTCACCAAATTGTTGACTCGACAACTCTGATGTCAAATTGACATTGTCAACTAGCACATTCCACTGGCATGAACTCTCCTATCGTGAGACAAAGGTCGCGAGATTCATGCTGTGGGAGCATCCTACTGTTACTATTTTGGCTGAATCCGGGAAACTCTGGCCGCCATGCTCAAGCCCAACCAGGCCTGGCAAGAAGTTTGATATTGGACGCCACAGCGCAGGATCGCTTCAAACAGTTCTGACTCGGAATTTCTGAGTACTTACTACAGTGAGGTTCTATAATCTACTTCTCAATTACTCATCGTCATACTTCCTTATCGTCATTGTTCTGTTGACTCATTCTGATGACGATCTATTAATCCCGAGGCCACGCTAATAAATGATAACCTCATGGCCAACAAATTGTGGGCCACAATCTCCTGTCTATCGTTCTCATAAGAAATTATGCATGATTTGTTCCGTAGTTCGACCAAGTTTCTCGCCCGGATAGCATCATGTCAATAAACCAGCCCTATTCACAGATAGACAATGCTACGCTAGAAGGTGCACTGTTCGTGTAAGTGCACAACAAATCACGGGTGATGGATTATGAAGATCCGGGGCCCATTTCACAAGCGTCCTTAGATAAGGACGTCTTTTCGTATAGGATTTTAACCTTAGGACGTCCTTACCTAACTAAGGCTATTTCACTAGATTTTCCTTACCTAACGTTAGGATCCTATACTTAAAGACGTCCTTACCTAACGTAAGGATGTGCTATCTGAGGATATTAGGAATCCTTACGGCAATTAAACACAACGTAAAATGTTATATAACCGCGATCCGAACCAAGATCTCCCAAACATCAAACACAAACTTTACCACTCCACCATTTTATACTTACTTCTAACGAAATACGAATCGGTTCATCGAAGCATGGACCACAAAGGTAGTGCCTCAAGGCGCCATTCAGCAGATTTAACAGATATAACCACTTTTATTAACAACTGATACGCGTAATGGATCTTGACGAAGCGGAACTAGGAGATACGAAAGAGGGCACTCATGGCTCAACAGGAAGCTTGGGTAGCTTGGCAGCAAGCTGGTAGAGCGTGGGGCGAAGTTTCAGTTTCTGCTAAGAGGGCCTTTTCTGCTATGGAGGAGTCCTGCAGTAACAAAACGCCTGACTCTAGCCAAGATGAGTATTTGTAAGTAGTTTCATATGAAGTTTCAAATGAGTATCGAAATTATTGTCGAGTTTTGTTAATAGTTGTAAGATTTTTGTTTAAGTTACAAATTAATTTAAAAATGTACATGCAGAGTTTCGAACCAACGATGTAGCGGAGCTGGCTGATTACCAACCTGGTTGTTAACACAAGAACCGGGCATTTCTGCAGACAGATCGCTAAGTTATCCTTGGGGTGGAAGGGTTGAAGAATCAATGAGGGAAGAGGGAGAAGAACCCAACTACGATCTTGAGCCAAGATGGCTACAGTCGTCTTACGATCACTAGTGTCCCAAAGGCTTGTGCTTACTAAGCCAACCTATGTCTAAGGGACGACTAATGGGATCGACAAGGACGAAAGTAGCGAGTGTAACAAAGCAATATGATCATAGAACTGCAAAAGAGAACGAATTCGACGCCTAGCCGTTTCAGCCGTTTCAACAAGACGACATGAAACTGCCTAGCGGAGCGAAGCGATCGCTACACTGCCGCCGCCGCTAGACGGAGTTGACGAAGCATATTACGAGTAGGAGGTACTCTATACTTGAGGCAGACGATATCGCGTAGAGTCGTTCTTGGAATATCCATCGTCTCACTACTCAGAACTGCAGGTTCGTCAACTAATCGGTCAGCTTCAATCATACGGTTAGTAGGGTCAACAAAAGGGATAATAGTAACAGCATTCTCGTCGCAGTTAACGATGTAACCTGCAATTGAGGTGTAGGGGAAGTAGCGATGACCGGGATCCACAAATACCCTTATCGAACCAATCTCAAAGATCCTGTCATCGTCGGGTTGTTGATCTCATTGGGAGGTATGCTCCTCTATATCACCAGTAGGAGCATTTGTAGGACTTGTAGTAATCTGTGGAGAGTCAGTTCCAGGACTATCGTTTGCATCAGGTTGAGGGGGCTCTTCCACGACATCGTCAGGACATACACCATCATCGCCATCATCATACTCGTGGAAGGGCTTCAGGTTAGTAGTTGCAGCCTTGAAATCTACATCGTTGCGACGAATAGTTGTGACACTTCCGCGTGTCTCAACAACCGGGTAGGGACCCTCCCAGCTCCAACCAATGAACTTTCCGGGCTTCCTTGTCCAGAGTAGGACCTTCTGACCAGGACGAAGATCGAATAATCGTCTCCTAGATAATGTAGCCATACGAACTTTCTCACGTAGATCACACCAGATAGAGGTCCAACGCTTCCACTTGGTGACTTGTCTAGCCTTCATCTCATTAATGAGCTCATTCGAATCGTCGAATAGAGGAGCCTCCGGTGGAAGATTCTCGTGGTAGTTCTCGCCCAGGAGGTCGTCTTCTCTGGGATCCAACTCGGGGATCCTCGGGTTAGTGTACCAACACAAGGCATGAGGGGACAAGTCGTCATCAGTCGTGAACGGGGTGATATTCCACGCTCGTATAGCTCGGTAGAAGGGGATCGTCCAACTAGTAAAGTCGGCGTTATCAGGATCGTCGAACTGGACACATTTGTTGATGTACGCATGTAGATCCTTGTGTGGACGTTCAGAAGCACCAGCCAAAGCAGGAGAATCTCTTGGCAACACTTTTAAGCAGATCGAGTGGCGATCGCAGAAGTATCTGAATGCCGAACTGACGAGTGAGGAATCTTGAGCAACCAACAGTATTTGTGGCCAGTCAGAGCTGTGGAACAAGACCTCAAGCTTTCGGATAACCTCAGAAGCTAACTTAGATTTGCATGTAGTGGCCCGTAAGTAGTTGGTAGCCATATCTATCACAACCAGCCCGTAGTTCTGACCGTCGGGGTCTTCACTTGAAGGATTCGCGGATGTGGAGCCACTGGCTCCGCTACATACTCGGTAGGGACCGGTCATGTCAACAGCACATACACGGAGACAGCCAATAGCACCAGGCCAAGGAATAGATCCCATGGACTGACGTTGTACACGATCAGCTCGAGCAAACTGGCACCGTTCACAGGCATCTACATAGCGTCGGCAATCACGAGCGATACCATGCCAGAAGTAGCGTTGCTTGAGCAGCTTCAATGTACCGACTCGTCCGCGGTGTCCCACTGCATGCGCTTTAGCGATCAATTTCTTCTTCAACTCGTCGTTGTGGATCACCACTTGATGTCGAGGTGTAGTCTTCACATCGTCCACCGAGTCGACGTCTATACCCACGATACGAACGACTAAACCATTGGGTAGAACATCATAATATGGACTTGCTCGGAAGTCGTCGAT
>NW_003211473.1:25673-30281 GCF_000006405.1 Perkinsus marinus ATCC 50983
TGAGGGTTCGTTACTCCTAAATCGGTGCTCCTAAACCGATTCACTTCGGAGTTCTTTCGTTACCAACGGAAGAAATCCAAAGTGAATCGGTCATCGCCCGAGGTCGCTTTTCTAAAGACGTTACATCCTATTTAGTATAATATCATTAAATGCTCTCACGATCCTCCGGGAGGATTCCTCCCTATGACCGCCTATGACCGCCTATGACCGCCTATAGCCCCTGTTCCCGACACGTCTAGTTCTATGTGGCTCGGAACCAGATGATCCATACCCGATTTAGTATGCATAGTAGAAATGTTTCCAATCATTTTTGAGTCTTTCTTATATTATTGTGGAGCATTTTCCGTCTTTCATCTACTTAATTGATAATAACTCGACTCCAAAAATGCTGCATTTTGAATGCGTGGCCGAATTCGACATTTGAAGGTTGGAAAGGGAACAGGTAATAACAGGTGGCACTGCGGAGCAAATGTACGTTTCTGTTTGGCTCGCGTTTTCCAAACGTGGAACGGTATTAACATATCCGGAATCGTCGCGGCTATGGTGATAAAAGTAAATGGTGTTTAAATACATATTTGATTTCCTCAGTTGAGTTTTCAAAGCTACTCGACTTCGGGTCAAAGTGTGGGAGAAAATTCTCAATATTTTCTGCATCGTCATTACACACGTGAATGCTCGTGTGTGTATATTTTCCTACGAAAAAATTGAGGTAGTCAAAACTGTTGATAAGCTATATGTCGCATCAAAGCGAGTTTACAAGAAGCAAAGAAGGATTTCCGGCTTTCTATAAATAGGAGATTCATAAAATTGTATAACGTGAAAACATGTTCGTATGCTGGACGCAAGAAAATCTTTTTTCCTCTGTGAAGATTTGTGCTTTTTTTATCTATGTAGGGCGACCAGAATTGGAGAGATTCTGTCAATATTTATAATTGAGTTAGTTCGTGACGGGATGATGATGTTTCACCTTCCGCATTCGTCGGTATTATCGTACATCCCCCCACCCTAGGCGGGCTAATCGTCGGGGCTTGGTCGTGTCACAACTCCTCATCGGGAACAGTGAGGTATTGTACTTATTTTAAGTTATATAATGTTTTGTGGTATCATAATTATATTTTATTAGTCTCTGTACTCAGTGTAGAGTGTACTGAGAGTTTCACTCTGCATTTGAGTATAGCCATTGTAGTGTTCATCTACTGTTGTTATATGTTGAATTTGAAGTTTTATGCAATTCGCAAGAATCCATCAGTGACAAGTCAGTAGATATATGCTATCATAGTTTCCGCTCTGAATCCTATCACCACTTCACAGGCGAAGTAGTCGTTATCATAATCGTCTTCTCAGAGGTCTCTTTCTGGAGGAGATCGAATCGGACATTCAGTGAGGGATACTTGGATGATGATGATAATTGATAGACTTCATGAACTATGCCTTCATTTTTGTGTTTATACAGTTTCGAGGGGGATCGATTTCATTTGGAGCAGTAAACGATTGTTGTGTATATGGCAAAGTCATCAGAACACTCTTCTGGAGTTTTCCATTTTTGTTGTTTTCCCCACGGGCATCCCAAATCGGTCCCCGAGCCTGCCAATAGTGGTAGCATTATTTGGCATGGTGGCTTACCATACACAATTGAGGATAAATATCAAGACGACAAGTACAACTACGTGGAGACAGTTATTGAACTCACAGAAGGAGTATCATTGAAGGTTATGGAACAACCCGATCGGCCA
Organism: Perkinsus marinus ATCC 50983; assembly: GCF_000006405.1. Lineage (NCBI taxonomy): Eukaryota > Perkinsozoa > Perkinsida > Perkinsidae > Perkinsus > Perkinsus marinus. Next base: position 27,407 of record NW_003211473.1, read on the forward strand.
TCGATTGCTGCAGTCCTCTGGCCAAGTGGAAGGCTCCTGGCTCGGGCCATTATTGAAGGACGAGTGCCTCTACCGTCAAGAGGAAATGTCATCGAGATTGGTGCTGGTGTTGGCTTGCCTAGTCTCGCAGTAGCCATGGAGTATCCTCAACTGGACGTGACCATTACTGATAGACCGGAAGTGCTCAGTCTGATCTCGGCTAATGTAGAAGCTAATGGTCTGCAGGCGAGGGTTGAAGCATTCGATTGGTCGAATCGTGCACATCATGAGAAGATCAGTGCTGAGCATTGGGATGTGGTATTGGCAGCTGATGTGGTTTACTTTGAAGAGCAAGATCCATTACTCTATGCTCTCTCGGCGGTCGCTAAGGACAGGCCGGAGACACTCGTTGTGTTGGCTTATAGGACACGAACTCCAGAAGATTTACAATATCTCCAACAACGTGTATTGTCTGCGTTTAGATTAGTTGATCGATTTTCGGTAGATGCACCAGAGTGCGGCCAGTCGGAGATACTCTTGTTGCGATGGAGAGACGATGAAAATTGAATAATTTGGCATCTCTCTTGTGTTAGTCAATTTTCCACGGCTTGTCACCAGGCGATAATACCAATATAGGATTCATAATAAATGAGCCCTGGTGAGAGTTTATCCACATTGTGTGTCTTGGGTTAAGTAGTGCATGAACGCGTTACTAGTGGTGGAACCCTCCAAGCAAGTGTTGTTCATCATTATATTGGAGATAAGCAGACTGAAAACCAGCTCGTTATACGATCACTTCCCTCAGCGCTTTGTTGGCAAAGGAGACGATACATTAACGCACATAATGATCGAACTCGTATGATGAGCTAAATAGGCGTTGAAAAGGTGTACATGGATGACGATACATGAGCAGATATTGAATCACAACTTGGCTCATCTTATGAAGTTACTTGGGAACATGAAATTTCGAGTCCCTGTACAATGTTGAACTTTAACACATCACGACGGTTTAACAGTGACGACTCCGGCATGCCGGCATGTTGATCAAAACTAGATAAAGTCTCGATTGACTTCTGATTGATACAAGTAGAGGAGTGGACCCGAGGTCCCGGCAACGTAGCTATACTTCACCACTCCGCCATATGAGTCGATATGAGGGAGGGCCAAATGCAGTGGGGAGGGGAACATCTTGATTGATGTTTGTAGGTATGGCAGAGTGGATAGAGCTATTTGGTGTAAGTCGGTGAGAGGCTGGTGGTGATGGGGTCTGTCAAAAGGACAATGTAGAGTGTTAACATGTTGGAATATATGATCACTTCGCTCAGCTGAGCTCACTAATTTGAGAAGCTTGAATACGAACTCGGGTAGAAGTGTACAAAAACCAACAAGAATTTCCCAAAATTTCATCGGCATCACCGACACATGACCGTGCGCATACTTTCCCACACTTCAGAAATTCCTGCGAACCGTACCTCCATAATCGATGATCATGTAACCGGCTCAGGTGCTGTTGGCATGCAGGTGTTGTCGTTGTTCTTGCTCCCAAAAGACTAGTATGATGGTAGGGTATGTCGATAATATGATGATGCATGGTCATCACTACTCACAATTGCAAGTCCGCAATGGTGCGTACCATCATTGAGCCTACATTCCGAGTCATTTACTCAAGTTACCAACGCAATGATCAATCCCCGTACCCAAGAAAAAATCCTCTCTACTCACCAGCGAGGTCGTTGAATTGTAATCAATGCATAAATAAAGAAGCTCCTACTTCACCATCGGATATAACAAGCTGGCACTCAATGCCATTGGACGTGTATAATACCGAAGAGGAGTGGAAACACGCATCTACTGGCTCCGAATACCTGTCTCGAACCTACTGCCAATGGCCTATCGGCAACCTATTTTGGCATACAGAGCAGTGCCAGGTTATTTACGTCTCCTGAAGTTGACTAAGGTCCTATGAATCATAGTGACATTCGACTGTCGAATAGTCCATCATCAATGATGATTCATCATCATCACCACCTTTCTCAGTAAGCTGGCAATTATGTCGAAGAACGTACATACGTGTGAGGATTCACCTCTAGTGGAGGTCCCAACCGTTGCTCACTCAGAATCCTATGTACCTCAAGTCAAAAGTCCCGGACTTCTACATACTAGACCGATCCCACTTTTTTCCCGCATCGCGATTGTATATGGCGGCGTAGCGATGCACTTGTTAGATCTTGTTAGACTTGGTCCGATGAAACTCTCTGATAACTGTGAAGCGGTCACATCCACTGTACAGTTCTATTAGAACTTCACTAGCGGAACTTAGCTGGACGACGCCATCCTTATGCCTCTACCGTGTCATACGATTCGAGCTAGACCGTGCCAGTGATGACACGGCGTCACAAAGCGACAGAGATGTGGTAATATCCAACCCTACCTCCCTCTCCCCCCTCCACAAGGCGCTGTGGCTGCAATTCGAGTTGCGGAAACCGTACACGTTACCACAAGTCGCTGAAATTGAGCTATCGAAAGCCCGCCGACCACAATGCTTTGGCCTTCTATCCCGAGCACTGCGGTCGGAGAGCACTTCCAACACCAGTTTCCCACACCGACGTCCTCTACAGACCCTCTCGCCTAGAAATCTGCTGATTAAGCAGACCTACGGACTCGTGTAGATTATGAAGTACAGTCCGAGGGTCCCTCGGCGAGGGAGGCGTCCATATGGATTGACAGGAGATCGCTATGCTCAGGGATGATGAATCCACCTCCAGACCTATTAGGACCCTATCAGACCGCCCTATCGCGTTAGAAGGCCTCAGGCTGACGGTTGGTCACGCAATCTCTCCCGAAGTCCCAGGAGGGCCTGGCCTGAGCCTCCCAGGCTGAGCGTGCTTCCCAGGTT
>NW_003211473.1:30381-33762 GCF_000006405.1 Perkinsus marinus ATCC 50983
TATTACAAATATCATACAATGTGAATCGATTGCCACTAGCAGTCTGTAACATTCAGTTGTACCCTCTCGAGTGTAAAGACTATTGTTGAGAATATTACCTTATTGGCCTTCCAAAGACCAGTCCATGATGCCGACGATCGGATGGGGATGTAAAGTGAAGAGCTCGGACATGCCTGCTGGTGGGAAGAATAATAACAACCTTCCACATCTAGTATGTATCCTTATTATCATCAACGTATTATACCCTACCCAATTAAGCGTAATCATATACAGCAGTAACTTGTATATAATCTATGAATGCCGGTAAAATCGGGGCTTCAATATTTTCAAATAGAGCGTTCTAAACTCCATCATATGCGCCGAGTTGGCTGGATTTGAAGTCTTCCCGTGAGTAGAAGAGGTGTAGACTGCACAGCTGTGGGGAAAATATTGACATGTGTTTATGACAAGTAGTCTCATGTGAGTGAATGGGGAATAAACCTCGTACTGCGTTGGTTAGCTCTCCATTAAAGATGTTAATTTTCCTGTTTGAAACTACTGTTATTGTCGCGTTATTGAGTACTGTTCGATACATGTCGATAATGATGATGATGATGCCCACATTCAGACGGTTTACTACCTAAGAACACGTCCCAATATGGCCAATTTATTCGATTGGGAAGGTATAACGTATAATCGTTCTGCGCTGATTGTGGGGGATTTTCTCCGATGTGACATTTTCACGCAAGACATAATCGTCGGCACGCGTCACGGCGGACGCGTATCTTTCCCTGGATCTTGATCGCTTTGTTTTTGAATGTTTACTGGGCAGTCAGGGAGTCCACAAGTGAGCCGCCAAGCAGCTGATAATCAGGTAGGGCCCTGTTTGGCTCTACTCATCGTTACTACCGCCCCTCAGGCCTTGTCTGCTCATGCCAATCTAGTACTCAGCAAATGGCTACAGTTTCATAAAGAGTGCCCTGTACCAACAGAACAGGTAGTCGGTAGCTCTGCCTACCTTCCCCCCTCTCATCGCATCTCTCAGGATTGCTCGGTATTGAGTAAAGCTACTGGGCTGCCAGCAGATGTCGTAATTGGTCATCTCATGTCAATGGGACAACATCAAGCGGATGGTGGAAGTGACCTTAGAGGGGCAATACCGTCCAAGGCGACAACACCTCCGATAAACAACCATACCGTGCCCAAAGCTCAGGCCCCTCATGTGAGAGGACAGCAGATGAGTAGTACAAGAGTGTTAGTGAATCGGCAGTGATGATGATGAGTATATCAGATGTTGGCTCATCATCATCATTCTACCAACCAATGCCTCCATCATTCATTGCTGGTCTGCAGCATCATCAACAACAACAACAACAACAAAGGACATTCGACGCCTCATCATTATCAGTACTCTCGTGTGGGCTCTCACCCGAGGCAGAAAGCGTGCTGAATGGGTATGTGGTGAAGCATTTGAACGGTACGACGATTAAGTATTATCCTCCCCAGTCTAGTACTCGATGATCAGATGGTATGCCTCCTGAGAAGGACATTGTAGCTCTCGGCAATCGATTAAACCTTTCTATGGCTGTTATTGTGAGAGCGGTTATGACCAAGAGAGCAGCTTTCAAGAGTGGTATTTTAAACACGCCACCACAACAACAACAACAACAACAACAACAACAGCAGAGCAGCAGCAGCAGCAGTCCAGTCGTCACTCAGTTCAACAAACGTAGTAGTGAATGGGAGGCGGTGGGGTAGCAGTTGGATGGCAGGTGAGAAACAACAGCCAAAGGAAGAACGGCATCATAAACAACGAAGAGTGGTCACTAATAACACCAGTGCTCATCGGATGGGGTAGTAGCGATGTGGTTAAAGCGAAATGGCTCATAGGATGAGTTGGGTTTGGTAGGAGGGTTCAAAGGAGGTTTAGGAAGCTGGCATGGGGAGAGTCTTTATCGATACCTTTAGAGAGACTCATGCTGGTGCCGTGTGAGCCGAGGTCCATATCCGATAGAGATTTGGTAAGTCTTCCCGGAGGAGATGGTACAGTGGTAATGTTCAAGATTCTCATTGTGGAGGTTGTGGGTTCGATTATATCCTCGAGCTCTAGTGGATGTCTGTATCGATATTCATGTTCAGATATCTTATCACACGACCTATGCAGCACGACTTGGCATGGTCGTCTCCACTAAAGACGATAAACAATCGATGCAATCATGTCCTGATAATGATGATGATGAATTGAAGCAAGTGAGTACTCCGACGATGACTATGGAGGAAGAGGAAGACGACGAAGACGAAGAGGAGGAGGAAGAGGAGGAGGAAGAGGAAGAAGAGGACGACGAAGAGGAGGAGGAGGAGGAGGAGGAGGAGGAGGAGGTGAAGGAAGATGATGAAGTAGAGGAGTCAGTAGCGGAGAGGCCACGAGTATCGGCAAGATTAAGGAAGCGTAGGAGGATAGTCGGCCACCCTCCATCTGATGAGAGCTATATTGAAAGCGAAAATGAAGCCACTTTCCCCGATGATTGATTACCAAGACCACCACCTCCACCTCCTGGTGCTGCTGCTGCTGCTGTTCATCGATCTTTTACGTACCCTAATCGAGTAGTAGTAGTGGCTCTAACATCATCATTGTTTATGCGCCTTGGCTCGACATTAGGCAATTTGGACGGAGTTTTATGCAATATTATTTTAGAGTCAAACCAAGCCTGAGCCTAGTAGCTTTCTATCGTATTATTCATAATCATCATCATACATCGTTCAAGTAGTTGGTGTAGTGTTGAGTTACTTATTGGTAGTGTGATCATTAGAAGTAGGGGTAGCACGAGTGAGTTGCACCATGAGATACACCATTTGCTGTTTAGTGCTGCAAGACTGGGGAGAGGCTGAGGCGTATTCTCCTTGCTTTAAAGTCGATTCACTCGACGGGAGGCAATAGTCAATAACCAATTGAATCCATCAGCCCGTTCTACAATACCTTATCGCCACTACAGAACAATGAACTAAATAGTAAATACTTCATCCTATCACGACTCTGACGTATGCAACGAAAGCGAAATATCCTCATAAGTGGAACTAACGAGGTAAATGTTGAGTTCAGTCGATAAAAAATCTGCATACAATTTTTAAGACCTACTTCGCATATCTAGAATGATCGAGGGCGAGTCGCGGCAAGCTATGCCTAGATAGAGTCCCCGGTATACTGAAGTTGTTGATGTTGGCCGCTAGTAGGGATCTTGGCCAAGACACTCTAATTGGATACTGATAGAGGATACAACTGGGGGGAGGATGTGGTCCTCGAGGATGGACTTGTGTTCGTGGCTACTACCATCACCTGTCGATAGTGGTAGTTCAATGATCTGCTACGACCGAGAGCAGCATCGCCAAGAGTGTTAGCAGGGC
>NW_003211473.1:33862-37292 GCF_000006405.1 Perkinsus marinus ATCC 50983
ATATAACTAGCCTCAGGAACACATACTTACGAGGGGCAATGGGTGATGGGTAGAAAGCATGGGAAGGGGACTCTTAGGAAATGGACAGTTGATGACGAGGGAACTAGAACAGTGAGTTGTACAGTGTTTGGGTCATAAACACGAAAATGTTCGATTTGATATTATAACAATTCTAGTTATTTTACTGTGTGTGTTCGTATGGAATCACATTACTCGAGGAAACAATTCGCATAGTAATGACTATGGAGTTTCACCACCCTAGTGATATGAAAAACACTAGTAAAAATACATTTCACGACTACTGCATAGCACCGCGAATATCGCGTCTTTATAGAGTATTTCGCCACTTCACGTAAAACGGGTTGTTGTGAAACTCCAATGAATCGTCAGTAGGTAGTCGCAACGTATGAGGGTGACTGGGAAAATGGTTTGAAACACGGAAAAGGTAAATTAAGGATCGGAAATACAGTCTACGATGGAGAGTTCAAATCCGGAGTGATAGACGGCAAAGGAAAAATGGAATGGTGAGACTTCATCAGCTCCTTAAGATGAAATCATATCAGGACTAAGGACGGTAAAACGATAGAAGTATACACTGGTGAATGGAAAATGGGATTGCAACATGGTCGGGGAGTTCATGTGAGGGTGACAAATGCTCTTACTGCTATGGTTCTCTAGTTAAACACAATCTCATCTCGAGATCAAAGCAGTGTGGGAAATTTGGAATTTTTTCCTTTGGTTCTTCGCTAACCGATTTTTTCCCGATAGCTTCACCGAAAGAGATATAATTCACTATGTTATGACTTATTGGGTTAAATGATAGAGGACGGCAGAAATAGTGCGGGAAGATTTGCTCATGGTCAACTGCATGTGTTGGTGGAAATTTCAGGAGATTCTTGTTGGTTTTATTCGCACTACTTGTACCCGAAATCGTTAACTTGTATTAGTGCTATTAGACTTTGCATCACATTAAGGTGTAGTCTGCTGCTTTGATAATAATTAGATATGGTACTCGCCTGGTGCTGCTGGTCGACACGTTATGATGATGATGAACCGCTACGATGGAGAGTGGAGAGATGGAAAGAGGCAAGGGCGTGGTAAGGGATTATCATTATAACACTATTACACTATCGAGCTCTGAGTCGGCTGAAGCGTCTCTCGATTGCCTAGGCGCTGATTATATTGAATTGTGGGTTAGAGTGTTGTTGTTGGTATCTACTTTGAGTAGTGTATACCGAACCATAATAGGGGTAGATTACATATGTTGATGGAATATTAGCTTGAAGCTAGTTGATGATTTTATGATTACGATTGTAGATAGAATGTCTAGATTCCATTAACCACTGCTTTGAGTTTCCTAATGGTTAACGTATCATCTCAAGGTACGTTCTACTATGGTGATGGATCTATTTACACTGGGGGATGGGATAATAATAAAAAGCATGGTGACGGAGTTATGCAAGATAAAGATGGACACATATATCGATGTAAGTTGAAGACCTGTGAGTGTTGCTCGTAATAATGACAAAACGCATGATATTTAGTTCTACCCGTAGACTCTTTCTTGATGAATTGGTAAGTGTGGACAATTTCACAGTCCGTACTCTTACTGACAACTGATCGTAGTGATGTTCAAATTGAGGATATTCGCATCAGATTTATGAGTCGAATAGTTACATTTTAATTCTTTGCCTCCAAAATTTGGCTTATTTAATAGAGTTTCCCATTCTAATGTGTAGTCATTAAATGTTTTGATTGACAGTTTTTTCTTAAAGTGTAACTCAAACCGTTATGCAAAGAAATATCTTCAACGTCCTCAATTTTTGGCAGTTCGGTAGTTAAGTTAGAGTAACATCAACATGATAACTAAGCGAATCGATTGACACCAACGTACTAGGTCATAACCTATGATAAGAGAAAACCATCTGAAAAAGCTAGATATGCATAACTGTAGTCATAATATCAGGCTCGTTCGAAGCGGACAAATGCATCAGTGAAGTATCCATTGTATGGAATGATGAGAAGGTATCATCTCAATACGTGAACTACTTTAAAAGTGGTTATCATTTCAAGGACCTTTTGCAAACCCTGTCGATAGAGGTAAGTCGGGGGGGTTACTCTACAGGCCACAATCTGGCATGCTTTAGGATGAAGGAGGGATGAGTTACGAAGATATGAAGCGCGATGTACTCGATACGTTGTTACGGTATGAGAAGAGCTTGAAAGAACTTTATCGGAGGTAACTTATCGGTGGGAAATGAATTGTCCTTTTATTCTGGACGGTATTCGGAGATCAGTTGATGATAGTATCTGCTGCCTCATCAAACGGAAGTTCGTCGTCCTAGTAGTAGTGAATACCGCTTACCAACTCACAACAGTTTGAGAACTGAACAACGAGTTACTTAGGGAAAGGGATGAGTTTTGGGTCAAGAAATTTGTGTGCATCATCATGATCTGGCCTGTGCATGACTTATCATAATTTATTGGTTCAGTGTGGAGATATGCGCATGTGATCAACTACACATTTGGATGACAATATGAAAATTTATAGAAACTCTTGTTGGTTTCCAAAAACTTCTACCCAAATTCGTATATAAACTTATATAATAGGTTTGGGAACTCCTGATCTCAGCTGAGGGAAGCGAACACATATTCCTCAAACACTGTGTCGGTCTGTCGTTAATAGGTGTATCAAAAGGCGAGGGAAATGCATTTGGGAAGATTCTACCGTCTTGGTCTCCATGGATTTATGGAAATTATGGCGAAGTTGGGACGTTCTCAAGGATGTTGGAATCGCCTTCATCAATAGACTTATTACCAACAAACCTCGTAAGAGTATAGCAATATTATGTAACCACTTGTCGCGGTGGAGAGTATCCTATTTAATGTATACATATTAGTATAATTTGATATTGGAGTTTCACCCGTTTTACGTGAAATTGTCAGTGAAAAAGCCGATATTCACGATGTGCATCTGACTATATCGATTCAGGTATAAGTGGAGCCAATGGTAGGGAGAAGTGCTCGAGACATGTTCGTGGGAATGAGCATTTAGGTAAGTGAGATAGTTGGTGTGGGGGGGTGTGCCGTCTTTATTTTCAACATTTAATCTTCCCGGAAATTTCCGGAAAGAAAATACCCTCACGTTTCCGGAAAAGTGCGTATTTTCAAAATATGAGCGTCGTCGATTACATGTGTTGGTGACAATAAGGAAACTCCGAGGATAGTGATGATGGCATTCGTATACTTGTACTGCACGTCATGTGCATTTTTATGAAGTTGTGAACACCTACTCCAGCGTGAGTATTGATGAACCGAACTCGAGAGGGAAGAGTGGAAACTAACCTTTCTAATAGCGAATAGCGCAGCTTGTGGTATGTCACAACTACAGAGAAATAACACAAAATGAGGAAACAATGATAAAATATCT
>NW_003211473.1:37392-39190 GCF_000006405.1 Perkinsus marinus ATCC 50983
AAGGATAGGAAGAGTACAATAGCTCTTCGACCGACAACATCTAGCAAGGACTCCAGAGAGAAATCATAAAGTCACACCCGACTATATCACCGAAATGGTACGAGAGCTGACGATGACTCACCGGAAACCGATAGTTTTGCCGTACTGCGTAATCCAGACTCGCATGCAGGCCAGGGCTTTCTCCTGGTCGAGTTGAAGAGCCATGCCGAAAAAGGGAACTCCCTGAGTGAGCCGTCACCAGCACTGACCTAAGTGATCCGATGAGGGAGCTCACCTTGGGACCGAGGAACGGCACTGGTTTGATAGACTTTATAAGGGTGTCGATGAACTTGGCTACAAATAAGCTAGCGAGGAGTACCGCACCTCCTCCAACAGCTCTTGGTGCATAACGGCGGACGATGCTGATGAGCTCCGGTGGGTTTATCCCGCCAGAGAGGGTGGAGAGCATGGCGGGGATGGGGACGGGGGAGTAAAAATCCCAAAAAACATTGACTAGAAATCGGACACGGAATGAACTCTGGAAACTAAGAGAAGTGATACGAGAGAAGCCTGAGGGCACTCATAGCGAAGTACCGTAGTCATAGCGTCTTAACTCCGACTTAACTTGAGGGTAAGGGTCACCCTTGACTTGAGGAGCGACAGTCAGGATAACCTACTTAAAGTAGGCTACTTCACCACAACACAGGAAACCGATATCGAAAACTCCCATATCGCGTAAACCGCAAACCAGATATGAAGATAAACCGCGTTTTTTGTGACATGTGGAATGTTTTTTGCGTCTACCATTCCACGTGAAGAACCACAGCTACCTAACGGCGTTGAGTTAAAGCGATTTCCATTGTGAAAACCACGTCGTAACCACGAGACTCTTGGAGGAAAGTTGTTCTTCATTGAAGAACAACTTTGAACTTCAGAGTTATAGGAGCTTCAAATGTGTACAGATCTACATTCGAACCCACGACCATTCCGCGGTTAGCCGTGGACACTAACCGGCTCGGTAGATGATTTCCTGAAATAGCTAAGGCTCTTCTATACTTTTTCTATAAATTTGTTCTCCACTACGTAGTGTATGAACTTGCCAAGTTAGCTTGACTTGGCAAGTTAAGCTTGCGCAAGTACTTCAGACTAAACTCTCGGCCAGAAAGCTTCGGGCTCGGATACTTCGAGTTACACATGCTTGTGATTACATTCAGGATCTCCGAGAGATCCTGAATGTAATCAAAACGGCCGTCTCAGCTACCGCGGCCGTGCCAGTGCTCAAGAGCAGCTAACTCTAAATCGATCAGGCGGCCGATGACTATCTGCGCAAAATCCTGTGTGCAGGCTCGGATCCTCTCTTATGGATATCTGCATTTTAAAGTGTCTAGCGCTGGCGCAGCCAGGCCTTTAACTAACTTGTAAGAGTACCTCTAGGGGTGAAGGTCTATAATCTGATGCCATATCGGGCTTCTATTCCGAGCGCTTTGTGAACTACTTCATTATTCAGGAGTCACTCAGAAGTAAATTCCACATGCCCATAATTATCATGACATTTCCGGTTTCCAGAACTCTTTCACCAAAGAGTAATTGTGCATGACCAATTTCACTATTCTCATTTTTATTATTTCTGGAACCTGTCCCTGACGCCGTTGAGTATGTAAAGCGGATGAAGCTACTGGAGTGGCCTTCAAGTTACGCGAGTGTGCTGTGGAAGGGAAAATGCCCGAGGAGGTGACGCGGAAGTAAATGCTGCACGCGGAAGTTTCGGGCGCGCGCTTCTTACAATGCGTCGTTTTGCCCAAATCGCATCTTCGTTTCG
>NW_003199480.1:0-1977 GCF_000006405.1 Perkinsus marinus ATCC 50983
GCCCCCACCCCTGGCGCGCGCTGATGCCATCATGGCATATGTTGAAGCTTTGGGCAAAGCAGATGCCCAACACGAGGATTGGGACCAGTCAGAGAGAAATTCGAAAGCAGAGGCAGCAAGGTACTTCCAGTAACTCAAAATTACCACGAGTCACGCACTTTGAGTTGAGAACTTGGCGACAGGCAGTCTATCACGAACCATCATCAACTCAGACAGACTTCATGAACAACATTCGCCGAGTCTAGGCTAGGCTGTCTAGTATCATTACCAGTGAGTTCAACTCGGCAGAACCGAGTCGGCCCTAATTTCTCGTGATTTTCGAGTTCTCCTCAGCTACATATGTAGCTAGCTACGTGTATATTATCCAATAAAACCGTTTTATAGCCGTCAACGCCGGCGATGATGTAATCACGGAAGATGCTTGGGCATAATCATTTCACGAGTCCTATGCAGCGCAATTCAATGGATTTTGTTGATCCACTAATTCTAACTTACCTGCCCCAACGAATCCATGGCGTAGTGAGATCAAGTTGCTGCGTAGCGAAGTACGCCGCACGTGCACATCGTGCGTGAAACCGATATAAGCTGAGCACACGCAATCACAATCCGTGCTTGTCGGCCCTTTGTATTGCTGATACTGTTGGCATTGACACAGCTGGTTTGTCCATATCGTCATTGCCTCTCTCCCTATCTTCATTAAGAACATACGATAGTGAGGCAGAACCTGTTCGAACCCTTTCAAGGAAGTGTTACTCCTTCCCTTGTTCTTCTTCCCAAGGCGTCTGGTTGTACATGCGTGGCACGCATGATGTGTGACGCATCTCGGGACTATCCTGTCAAGAGGGTAGCAGGAGATGGACCTTCCACCAGACATTGTATATGACTTTGATGACGCGTCGCTTAGAGTTACTTGAGCCCGTGCGCCCCAAGGAATGTTGTACGCATTGAGAGGAGCATCTTGCTCACTTCCTCTTCAGTTGTGACGTTCGAGCTAGCATTTTGTCCATCATGGCTAGTATTTCAGCACTGCTGCTTTTTGCAGGACTGCTCCTTGGGTCCAATGCTCAGCCTATCGGTACGTATCACTATGAAGAAAAGCAGAGTCCTACCGGAGATTTTTTCTCTCTTATATTCACTGTGGACGCGGACAGGCGTGTGTCTATGTTCTTCTACTGCGCGGCTGACCAACACTTTTCGGACGGAGCACTTCCACTCAAAAAACAAGGGGGAAGCCAAGACATCTACAGCATCGACTACAGCGGGACTTGTACCGGAACTGTCGAATGGTGGTATAACAAGGTTAGATCAACATGCCCATCAGGCGGTAAGCCTCCGCATTTCTTTCCCTATCATGGGAAGATCGTGAAAGGCGACCTCGAGACGTTAGAATTCTTATCACCAAATAAGGTCTTGACTAAGTTCGAGGGCCGTACTCTCTCCTTCTCCAAAATAGGACAGTATCTCACACCAGCTGTCTATCACTTCTCTTCCCAGACCTTCGATATTCTATATGAGGTCTACGGAATTAATTCTCCGCAGCCCAACGATGCCAATATATGGATGAGCGTGAGGTGCAAGAACCAGCCGCTTCATGGTCGCTTCCAAAGCGAGTTCCAGGTCTCGCGTACTTCTAGTGACACTTCAATATACGTGGATAAGGATTATGAGATCTCCGTGGCCTCTGTACGTCGCCTGAACCAACTCAAGTTCTGGTTGAGGAGAAGATGTGGTATAACTACTAGCCACGACGATTTCACTAAAGTACGTCAGGAGGTGGGTGGTAGATTTGCTCCAGAGGTTGTGGTCACTGTTCTGAATGGTGAAGAGATCTATCTTAGGAAACTTCCGTGAGGGGGAGTTAAACCTAATTTCAGAGGCTGGTGGTTGTTAGCGGTACTAGATGATCAACATTTCACTATGACGGATCAGTGGTCTTGATCGCTAGTAGTCTCAAGATAGTAGTCTCAGATCAAGTCT
>NW_003211205.1:0-1185 GCF_000006405.1 Perkinsus marinus ATCC 50983
ATTCGCGGTATTACTAGAGAAATCGAATTTTCATGCATTTGCATAAGAAAAACGCACGCACAGTAATAGGTAAGAACGAATTGACAGATTATCGTTATTACTACTATCAGCGGCAAAGGCAAAAACTATCCGAGCAATAGTGGCTACGCATGCGTGCTAAGGATGCCGTAGGAGCTTCAATTTCGGTGTTTTAGTGAAGCCAATTTCGTATTCAGGACTCCTATTTCGACAAGTGTGTTTCATAGTAGACACTTTAATAACGCGAGACACGGTTTTGCTAATAAATTCGAAGTTTAATGTTAACTCGGAGTGGTTCCAGCAAGGGTCTACTAGCATGAGAATCTCACATGAACCAACCGCGAATCGAACCCGGGACGGGTGATGATGGTGGATTCTAATGTGATCGGTTTGGATTAGGTGACAGTGAAAGCTGTGCCGCGGATTGACATTTGCGTTCTCCTCAAGGGTCGTATCTTGGTACCTCAAAGCATTGGTCCACATTCGCACATTATCCGTATCTTGCCTGCGCAACCTCGGGATATCAGTTTTCTCTATCTATCCGGTTCATAGCGATGCTGATCGTTCCTCCGAGGTTGTTTATGCCCGGTATAATCTACTTTGTTATAACGGATAGTTGTACGTGTATAACATAGTTATTAAAGTCATAGTGAGACGAATATAACATATTCTGTTTATAATCCTGCGGCCCTTGGTCTACTTCCGTACCTGATTTGTATCTTCAGTGCTCAACCTCAAAGATATCAATGAGCTCTTGCGGTTTCATCTCCCTTCTTTAACAGAGTATTAGTCTTTTTGTACTTATCTAAATCGTAAGCCCCCCCACTCAAGAGTGTTTGAGCTCACTATGTCTTTCCATCGTGCTTTTGCGAGAGTCCTTTGCAATTACAACAAGAGTCTCGAAGGTTCTGTTCCATGGTAAGTCCAAGCTCACTCTACTGAAATCATGTTTTTACTGTGTGATGACCTTTACATGTGTCTTCATTGACTCTGTGATAGCCGGTGTGATTGTGTGATCAATAGAGTCACTTTTCATTCTATTGATAGTCTCTTTGCTAGTGCGAGTATTGGCGAGGGAACGCATCTGAAATGTTGTTTGCATTGTTATCGTGTTGATGATACTGAAACTTGACATGCGAATTCGCATCGACAGAAATTGCACAACGA
>NW_003202905.1:0-1345 GCF_000006405.1 Perkinsus marinus ATCC 50983
CAGGATCGAGGCGACAACAACCCAACCGGAATCGCTCTCAAATAAGAGCTAGAATACCTCGCCACGATGTCTTTCTTATGCTGCGGTCTCAATGAGGCGTCTATTATCTCTTCTGGTGTTGGCGACGAGCCATACAGTTCCTCGTAGATCTAAAGCCACATGTGTTTCGCAAAACCAACACCCCCCCCCCCCAAAAAAAAACTTCACCTGCATCTCCATCCCTGTCTCCTCTGTGATCTCTCCCCGCTCCTGTATTTTTTCCCTCACTGCAGCAGCGCGTTTCTCCTTCTCCTGCTGAATCAGCTCATCTCGCTTCGCCCTCCGTTCACGTAATCGATCCAACCTATTCAGCTGAACACAAACCATCACCCTTCACAATGAGCGCCTTCGTCCAGAATTTCATCACTAAAAACACTGGTGACCAATTTTTGTGATAAGTGTCCACAGCGAACAGAAAAAAATGAAAAGGCTATGAAAAAATTTTATAATTTTTGATGCAACTATTTCGACTTTGCTTATTTTCGACTGATAATCGATAAATCGTAAAAATTTGGTTTCAACACCTATAAACTTTTTTCCAATTTCACTGACCTGCACATCTAGAGAAGGGCGAGCACCGATAGCAGCGCCAGGCGCCCCTCTGGCTTGCCAAACCCTCTTCATGAGCTCATCCAAGCGCATGAGGTATAGAATGCTCATCACCAGTATCAAGTAGTAGCCGTTGATAGCTGAATTGAGGTGAAACACTGGTCGGGCGAGTCTCTCACTTACATAGGTCCAGCACGAAAGCCAGGAAAAAGACACGTAAAATCATTGACAGTCGACGTCGAATTTCCGCCCCTGCTTCTGAAATGGCAAGAAAACCCTCAAAAAACTACAATCTAAGACAATTCACTGATAGGAACCAACTACATTGTATTATCGAATTTAGATAAATTACTCTGAGGCAAAATGAACTGACTTACCCATAGCTCGCCGATCCGCATCCACATCGCGTTGTTGCTGCTGCTGCTGTTGACGATGATTTTGATGTACTGCAGCATCTAATGAGCAACGACGACGATTGAGCCCTCCCAAGTTTCCAGTGGTGTTATTACTCCCCTGTACTTCTCCACGACCAGCTGTACTAACTGACAGGACACAACTGATTTCACAAAAATTTCGAGCATCCGAATAACGCCTAGCATCAAGTCATACACATGCACGGGCCCATCTCATTGACCTCCACGAGCGTTATCGTGTGGTATCAGAAGTTATAAAGATCAGTGTAGGAGTATACAGTGCGTGCCAATTTGATATGCAAATGTGTGTTACTTTTTGAGGTTGATGAAAATCAGTGTGAAAC
>NW_003202111.1:0-1604 GCF_000006405.1 Perkinsus marinus ATCC 50983
TTCAGTGATGTTTTCAGTAAGTACCAATTTATTTGCTACGACGAATGCACCTATGGCAGAATTTTGAAGAGTTGAGCCTCAAGACCAGCATTCCGGATGCTTCGTACAGTGTGTGTCAACTTGATATGATGCAAATGTGGGTTATTTTCCGAGATAATAAGAATCGATCTGAACTATATCGCATAAACAATGTAAAAAATTGGTATAAGCATGTGATGTGATAAAAGTAACCTTTCGAGACTATGATAGCGATAAGTTGTTCACTATCATTAATCCCCTAATAGGAAACACACATTCTTCACATTCGCATAGTATCAAATTGCCACGAAGCACTGTACATCCAGGAACAACCGTTCTGTCGACCATCAGTTCGTCTGTAATCACCCTTCGAGTTTTCTCAGTATTTCTAATTTCTTCAGTAGCCTGAATAAACATTGGAGGGGATATGACTACTGATTCGAAACGATGTGTTTCTAAAAAGTCAACCGAAAGTGCAAAGTACGACGAAGAGTTGGAGGAATATATATATGCTTTCTTCAGCTGAGCTCAGAAGTGAACACAGTGTTGGAGGAATATATGTTTGCTTTCCTGAGCTGAGCTCAGAAGTGAATACAGTGTTGAAGTAAGAATATATGTTTGCTTTTTTCAGCTGAGCTCAGTTGAAGCTTCTTTCAGCTGAGCTCAGATCGTAAAAATTCGAGAAGAAGCGTATAGAAACCAACAAGTTGCCACAGAGTTTTCATCTTGTCACCGACATATGTTGTGCATATTTTCCCATATTGATATGAGAACAGGACGTGATGCATCGCTCTCCATGATAAGTTATCACGATAAGTTGGCACTTTTTTACTCTCGTGTTCAATTTCATAGTTCACAAGGTGTGAGATCTAAATACGGAAACGCATAGCGTCTCCTTCTCGTCGTTCAACCACAAGCCCGGGCGCCTTGTTCGGTAATAACTATGATCGATTGGTTACGCCTTCAACAGTGAGGATACACCAGGTTCAGCTTGTTGCCAAACTGAAGTGCATCCTTGCCGAAATCATTCGCTATGTCATGCTCGTCTAGCGTTCCCTTTGCGGCTCACTTGTGTATGCCCGGATTCTCCTTTCTCTTCTCTGTCGAGATCGTCCAGCAAACTTGGATCTCGCAACTGACCAGAAATCGACAATAGCACTCATTGTACTGGAGGCTCACAGTGTTTGTGGAATATATATTTGCTCTCCTCAGCTGAGCTCAGGAGTGAACACAGTGTTGGAATATATATTTGCTCTCCTCAGCTGAGCTCAGGAGTGAACACAGTGTTGGAATTTATATTTGCTCTCCTCAGCTGAGCTCAGAAGTTTCTCCTAGCTCAATTCGCACCCGATTTGGAGTAGCAGAAGTGCACAAAAACCAATTTTTTCCAGGATTTTCTTGTCATCATTAACACACGTAAATGGCAATGTATATATTTTTCCGCGCTCGCAGAGTCCGATTCAGAGGCCAGAAGTTCCCATCACGAAGACTATCCATCTGCATGCCCACCGACCAGCTTGGGAAGATATGCACATGCTCAAGTACATTCTGATGGAATTTTGGGAAATTCTTGTTGATTTTTGCAC
>NW_003199580.1:0-2811 GCF_000006405.1 Perkinsus marinus ATCC 50983
GCATTCTGTCTCAGATTGAGATCAACCAAAAGCCGAGAACAGTAACGGTCAGTAGCGACACGTGGCTCGGGTATGTACTTCTGTGTCACTGATATGACGTTGGTGTCGAACCCCATTACTTTGCAGCCTACAGGCTGGATGTACAACTGCTCCCTTATCCAGTTCCTAGAGCAGTTCGACATCTCTGTGAAGAATTCGGAGAAGTGCCAGCCGACCATGAAACGCGTTGACAAGATTATTGACTATCTTACCTACCAGATTTACCGGTACATGAATCGTGGCCTCTTTGAGAGGGATAAGATGATGTTCAAGTTGATGGTGACTATGAAGATAATGGTTGTCGCTGGTAGGCTCACTCAGGGCGATGTTGGGCTCTTCTTGAAAGGTGGCTCGGACCTGGACGTGAAGTCAGAGAGATCGAACCCCAATCGATGGATGGTGGATAAGGTCTGGCTCAACGTCCTGCAGCTATCGCGGCACTCCTTTGGCAAGGAGCAGCTGCTGTTCTTCCGGGAGCTGCCTGATTTCATTAGTCGAAATGAAGCCGCGTGGAGAGTGTGGTATGATGAGAACGAGCCCGAGAGATGCCCGGTGCCGGACTACGAGGAGCGGCTGAATATGGATAGGAACATTGGGTTCTTCCTTCGAATGTGTCTTGTGAGATGCATCAGAGAGGACAGGACGACTATCGCTGCTGCGCAGTTCATCAATAAACAGCTCGATCCGAAGTACACGGCACCGGTCACAGATAGTATCGACTCGATCTACTGTGAGTCCCAGAGCCGTAAACCCGTGTTGTATTTGTTGAGCGCTGGAAGTGATCCCACATCTATGATCGACGACATAGCAAAGAAGAAAAAGAAATTCCCGACGGATAAGGTGTCCATGGGTGAGGGGCAAGAGGTTATCGCTTGGGAGAAGATGAAGAATGGCTTCCTAGCTGGGACATGGGTCATCTTACAGAACTGCCACTTGGGTCTGGGCTTCATGAATCAGATGGAAGATATCCTCACACGCACGCCGGAGATTGCTGAGGATTTCCGACTCTGGATCACATGTGAGATCACCAACTTATTCCCTATTGGTTTGCTGCAAATGGCGATCAAAGTCACGCTCGAGCCACCAATGGGGCTGCAAGCTGGCCTGTCTCGTACTTATACGACGATGGTCTCACAGGAGCTCCTAGACAAGATTGATCACGAGAAGTGGCGTTGCCTGGTCTATGTGATGTCCTTTATGCACTCTGTAGTTCAGGAGAGGAGAAAGTTCGGCCCCATAGGGTGGTGTGTGCCATACGAGTTCAATAATTCGGACTTAGAGGCCAGTCTCCTGTTCTTGGAGAAACATCTCTCTACCACGGTTAGTGTGGGTCAGCCTTTGAGTTGGACAACTACCCAGTATATGGTCGCTGAGGTACAGTATGGTGGTAGGATTACTGATGACCTCGATAGAGAGCTATTCAATACCTACGCAGCTAAGTGGTTCTGTGATGAGGTCTTCCAGAAAGCATTCTCCTTCAATAATTACCCTAGTGATCACGAGTACACTATTCCTGAAGGTCTCGAAATTCAGCAGTACCGCGAGCACATTGACAAGGTCCCAGCGGTTGACTCGCCGCTCATCTTCGGACTGCACACCAATGCTGATCTGACTTATAGACAGTTGGAGGCTTCGATGATGCTCACTACTATTCAGGAGACTCTGCCGAAGGAGGGTGGTGGAGGTTCTGGAAAGAGTCGCGATGAAATCGTGAAGGATAAGGCCAACGAAGTGCTCTCCAAGGTTCCTCCTGATTTTGTCGAGGAAATCTTCAGATCGCAGATAACCAAACTGAAGGGGCCACCCAATACTCCTGATAAGGGATTCGCAGCTCCGTTGAACATTTTCCTGTTCCAGGAGCTCCAGAGGATCCAAAGAGTGATAGGCATTGTTCGAAATAATCTGCAGTCATTGGTCATGGCTATTGAGGGCACTGTCGTGATGACACCGGATCTGCTCGAGGACTTGAATATGATATTCGACGCACGTTTGCCGAGGAGGTGGACCCATGACCCATCAGGGGCGGAAATAAGCTGGCTCATGCCCACCCTGGGTGCATGGTTCACGGGTTTATTAGATAGAGTGAATCAGCTGGGCACATGGCTCGAGAATGGTAGAGGTGCTATGAAGGGATATTGGCTCACGGGCTTCCTGAACGCCCAAGGGTTCCTCACTGGTATGAGACAGGAAGTGACCCGACAGCACAAGAAGGACCAATGGGCCCTGGATGATGTCGTTACCCATACTGAGGTGCTCTCCTACGACCTGGAGAGAGTCAAGGATGTCCCAGATGAAGGTCAGAATATCTATGGACTGTTCATCGAAGGAGCACGGTGGAATCGCCAAGACGGTCGATTGGACGAGTCCGAACCCAAGAAGCTGTTCACGACTATGCCAGTGATCTATGTGACAGCGGTGACTATGAAGGATAGGAAGGCAAGAGGTGGTGAGTATGGTCCATATGGTCCATATGACTGCGCGGTATACAAGTACCCTAAACGCAATGATCGGTATTTGCTATTCCGCTTGAACCTGAAGACTGATGTGCATCCGAGTCATTGGAAGCTCCGAGGGGTGTGCTTGTTGTGTGCTACTGAATAAGTGTGAATGGTGCCATGACAACATGTGAATGACGTCGTAATGTTAACCTAAAATTGGATGTTCTTGGCTTACGAGTAGTCTACTGCTAATTTGAAGGCGATTTGGGTAAAAATTGGAGATTTTAAGTTTTCTGTTTGTAGTGAGGGATCTTTGATCTGATGAGAGGGAAGC
>NW_003205188.1:0-1000 GCF_000006405.1 Perkinsus marinus ATCC 50983
AAACTACTGAAACGACACACGATGAAACACACGCCTATGTTGGGTCAGTCACTGAGCACTGATCATCAGTGTCGCTCGGCCTTCGTCTTCTTGGCGGCACTAGCCTGAGGGTGGCTTTCAGACCCTCTCATGATATTCTGATCCTTCGGTCCCCAAGTTTGATGCCAAGATGAGTTGTCGCTAGATGACCAGGATGTCATTGAACCACCCTTGGGGCCCATGCCACCCTTGCTCATTGCTTTGCCAACGCCTTTTCCAGAGCCTTTACCGTATCCTTTACCCTTATAACTCCAGGGAGGAGTTGCAGCACCTCGATACGCTTTCCTCCCTGCGGCCTCAGATAAGCATCTATCAAAGAAGCTTCTGAACTGACCCTCGGTAAAGCAGCTCCACAGAGGAATACCCGACATAACTCGCTTCGAGATAGACCTTCGATACTTAGCGTCGGCCTCAAGAGCATCGCGACAAGATGACTCATCAGCCAAATAGCCAATCTCTAGTTGATACCTCGAAAATACGGTGCTATTCTGAGCGCACTCAGGATC
Organism: Perkinsus marinus ATCC 50983; assembly: GCF_000006405.1. NCBI lineage: Eukaryota > Perkinsozoa > Perkinsida > Perkinsidae > Perkinsus > Perkinsus marinus. The sequence continues at coordinate 546 of NW_003205188.1, forward strand.
TACGACCATAAGTGCAGTTGAATATCTGGCGAACTGCATCATCCACTTGCCCATGCTGAACCTGGGGGTAGGATTCTCTTTGTCCTTGCCCTCTTTCACCTCCTCTAAAACCACTACTACTGACCCAGTTACCGTGGGCCGGATGCGTTGCTTCGTTGCCGTCCCTGCATGGGACTCGCATGGGACTGCAAGTTCTTGAATTCAACGTAAGCTGCAGGCGACTGAATCATATTGTTCAAGACTCTCACATCGGGGAGGAGGTCAGGACTAATGTAGCCGAGTGTCGCATTGGCCGTTCTTACCGAATTCAATGCACCATAATCCGGTGAGGCCGTAGCAGCTTTCGTCTGCGCGTATCCTTGTTCTAGCACACGACGAGTCTCGTCAGACATAGCCAGCCCGAACAACTTGGCTGCTTGTGCTCGAGCAGGATCGAGCCGTGGGAAGTCTCTGCC
>NW_003209759.1:0-1698 GCF_000006405.1 Perkinsus marinus ATCC 50983
CTGATACAGTGACAGAGCGACATAAGCTATCGAACCATGTCTGCTACCACAGGGTGATTGTCGATCACTAAGTGGCTCGTGCCTGGATGGTCGTCCCGTATCGGTCGTTCTAAGTGTGCTATCCTATCGTGGCGGAATTAGGCATACCATAATGAATTGGGAAACATTGGGAGTTCAAGAGTGGAGTCGAGAGTTACAACGGCGAAGTCGATTATCCTAGTTTGTCGAACCTGACTCGTCCGTGGGTGCTCCAATACACCAATCATTTTATGGGAAGTCGTTGCTGACAGTCGTTTACCTAGTAGACTGGTTGACGTGACAGACCAGCGTTACCGGTGAGCCGCTTGTATATCGTACCAGATACGGCACCAGTTAGTCGGACACCTGTCCGGTGACCGAGACCTCAGGGGTGACCTGTAGGTCCGGAAAGGCTGTACCATACAGTCTCGAACTCTGTATCAGAGTCCATGTTTCTGCATCGAACTCCTGCATTTGATGCACGACCTATGAGTGCTCTAACCTCGATCACTGACCACGACTGTGAAACGCGTCAGGAATCAAGCAGTAGACGGACAGACTGTAATTGTAACAGACGTGTAAGTTACACGTTACACGGTCTAACGTATGCTTATAGTATAAGCACACTCATAGTATAAGCCTCATACCTCTCAACATCAAAATCGATATTTCATCACTCGAATCTCTATCATATCCGAATAAAAAATCTCGCACTATTTACCAACGATACCTCGGTCACTCACTGTACTCATAATCATGTTTCATAACGCTACAGAGTCCGCTGACCCTCGAGAGTTATCCCTCTCCATGCAGCAGCCATATCGCTCAGCCTACAACTTAACACGACATCATAATCAGACTAGTCAGATCGGCGAAGTTAAGTAACACACTATACAAGCGAGCTTTAGTTGATAGTATACCCGTTGAGACACACGGGAGGAAAAACTCTTCGTAGCGTTAAGAAAAACATTCGGCAGATACCGATGTACGGTGCCTTATATAGCTAGTGTATAGAAAGTTCGAGTAAATTACATAGTGGAAGGGGTAACTTCACCTTCGGACTTTTCCTCAAGTGAACGCATGAACTGGAAGAAGGCGAACTCACTAGTCTGTAGACCATTAGAATAGACAAACTCGTCAGCAATCCAAGTAGCCACCATAGCATTGAGATAAGCCTCGGGAGTGTTCTCGACAATCTTATCCAAACCACAATGAACAAGAAGCAACCTCGGCACACAACGTCTGAGAACAGCACGAACCATCCAATCATTCTCAGGATCATGTTCCTCGAGGACACCAAGGATATAAGACTGCATGTCGTTGATCTTCTTCGACAATAAGATGGTTGCATCAGTCTTACGAATATACCTCGATCCATCAGGATACTTCACCTCATGGTTAGTCTTCCAGATGCCATTGAACTCCATCTTGGCGTTATGACGGACAGCGGCAAGAATCTCCTGAACGTATTGTTCGTAGAACTCGGGAGGAGCACTGGTCTCATCACGAGAACACAGGAACTTGTCATGATCAGCCGTGTCCATGCAAAGCGCGGCGAACACTTCCATACTGCTAGAAGTAACACCACCCTTGTTGGTGGAAGCATCCTTGAATAGCTGCACACCAGCATCCTCAAGATATCGACGAGCATCATCAGTCAAGAATAAGTTGGCACCCTCT
>NW_003215792.1:0-1052 GCF_000006405.1 Perkinsus marinus ATCC 50983
AGCCACAAGTGGCATAGCAACCCCATTGTAGCTTCGAGTCCGAGTCTTCGATGAATATATGATAGACTGTCTAGTTGAGAGTCGACTAGAGTACGCTGCGAGCCCTACCCGCTACCAACCAGAATTGAGGCCGTCCTCCGACAAAGAAAATACTTAAATCGAGAGGAGTGATTACGGGTTATTCCCAGAGCACACAGCATAGACTATACGGACTCCATATTGTGGAGGGGACAGTTTCAGCTACGGCAGTCTTCACGGACTCGAAGACATGGTTGCCAAACGCAAGATACAGACTTGAAAATCATATCATGGGGACTTCACGCCTTCCTCCGTGTCGCGATAATATTGATTATAGCTTGTGGGTGACGAGTAGAAGACTATGGGATCGGTATTTCACGTATCCGTTGAGCCTTACCTTGGAAGCTTCCAGACCTGAGAAAGCACAGCCGGTGAGTTCTTTCCTTAAACGGGAATGAATCTGAGTCGGAGTCAGACCATAGGTGATAAGGAATGCTCATGAGTCATTAAGAACTGCCGCATCCGTCTCCAGAAAAGAAGGTACCTCGTCGTATTAACTGCGGGTCGAAACTCATTTCATTCAAGGAAGCGCTCCCAGCTGTATGTGATGTTGTCCAAATCATCGGAGCTTGCGTGAGATGATCTAAGTACAAGTAGCGAACATCTGTTAGAAGTTACTTATCTCTCATCTCATTGTTTGAGTTATTGTACTACAAATTCCGCTGCGTCGACGGTTAAGCTCATCCCGCACTAAGGTCAAGACTGAATCACTCAGAGGGGCTACCGGATTCTTTGCCATTGAGTCGTTCAAGAGAGTAGCGAGTAGCAGGCTTATTGCTGGCAGTTGACGCATAGTGCTCCAGAAAAGGCAAGCTCACACTCCTATAGATCCCCAAGCCACAGCTCCCAGAACGACTCTTGATTTCAAATACGTAGAAGAGTTCCGTCATTTCTTGATGCGTCCCCTAGAATAGTTCATCTTCTAACTTCTCAAGAGAATCGATAGAGTGAATGATTCGGAGGTACTCTCCTGA
>NW_003212724.1:0-1953 GCF_000006405.1 Perkinsus marinus ATCC 50983
TCAAAACCCGATGAGATGGGGGATACTTCAGCCCAGGTGACTTCTTTCCCTCGTCTAAGGCATGCCTCGAGGAAACTTCGTAAGGCCAACACTTCACGCCGGTTTAGACTGCGTACCCACCCAGCTGAGGACCGAACACTATAAGGTATTTTTCATTATACAACAAGAACTCACTGTTCTTGTCCAATTGACTTCTTATGGTCATAGGAGCACAAGTACCCTTCTTGGTGATCATACGATAGACCTCGTCAAACGGTGGCCTAACCTCGGTGCCTCTACTACTGCTAACTTGTACAAGGGTTGTGGTGTTTGTTGGCTGATTCAACCTGCATTCACACACTGTGGGTTCTTATGGAACAAGAATCGAAAACAAATCATTAAATAACGATATGAATATGCAGTTAATACCGAGTGTTTCTTATGTATGATTATATTAATATATCATATAATAATGCAATCGGAAATCCCATTAGTTGATATTAATCTGGCACTCATCGGACCCCCCCCCCCCTTTGGAAACGAGGTGTGTACTCATATTTTCGGCATAGCTTTTCACTTCTCGTATCGTTCCCAAACTTGCATCATATGGTTATCCCAGTGTTGGGAGGCGCCGAGTCAAATCCCGACCCTACCAGAAACTTGGACAAATTCGCGGGAAACTTGATATGCTACAACGTTCGCAGTTTATCATATACTCCAATAATATGATGATGCTGAGCTTACACTTCGGTATGCACAGCCTTGCGGAGCTTGGTCATGACTTCACCACAGAAAATTGAGTCCTGACCTCCTTCAACGTGGCGGTAGAGGAACTCCTAGAAAGTATAATCATTGACCCCAAGTTAGCGACGATGCTACCCTGAATGCATCGACGTTAGTAAAGCCGATACAGCACTCAGCTAGGAAGGGCATCTCCCTGGCTTGGCCGTCCAGGACCTATCCTCGTTACTGCTTGGAGGAGTACGACAAGTCTACTACACGAACTGTAACGTAGCTTGGCTTTACACTCGAGATGGACTCAACTGTAAGCATGACCAGATGGTTCAACACCTGATAGGGACAATATAATAAGCAGTTGAAGTGAACTTGCCTTTTCGGTGAGTTCCTCTAGATAGCCTTCCACAGGGATGTGCATGATCCATTCGGAACCCCTCAGATGATGACTACCTACTTCATCGAGTTGTGGTATGGGAGATGATTTGCTTACTAGTACGATCTCCAAAATTGCCGCAAATGTTGTCCCCGCCTCCATCGTAGCGGACAATCTGATGAGAGTCACATGAGATGCATAACAAGACCAGTTAGGGTCGTCACATCTAAACCTTGAAAGTTATTATTAGAGAGATTCAATGGTGCGTGGATAAGCGTCATTAGAGTGACAGAAAACTCCTATTGGAATGACAGAAAATCCCGGGCTGTAGCACAGTATCAACAACGTTGCGAATACGAAACGCTTATGAAATGTGGTCACTCGATTTGCACTGTTTTTGGAAGTTGACCTTTGGATTCTTAAAATTCTTGAAAAGGAATAGCACAAAAATAATAGTGTGGGTAGCTGTCTGCCATAAATTTTCGATACAACCCGAATTAGCTGGCTGAGACGTAGCCATGCTCAGGGGTTGACTGTAGACTGTACGAATTGTAAATAAATTATAACGAGAGAAAAGCTGTTAAAAAACAAATCATAGAATTCGTAAAAGCAATGCGCATATCGAGGCCCACTTGTGCGATAGATGTTTTTATCCGTAGCAGTGTGGAGGAGTAGCGGACGGTGACAGGATTAATTGACTAGTGTAACGCAGAGAAGGATATTACAGAGGTAAAGAATCATCCCATGGTATAGTATGCTGTGCTGTATAAGCAGAGCCGGATACAAAATGCAGCAAAGAGTCGCTTCCATGTTCCGGAAAGTATATTATCATATAACATGATACAACTAGTCATGCCAAACAA
>NW_003209592.1:0-1063 GCF_000006405.1 Perkinsus marinus ATCC 50983
TATCTCCTATATACAACATCCTAGTTATACACCAGTCAACCACGAAGGTCAATAAACTAGGGTGTTGTGAAACCACTCAAATGGAGATAATCTAGAAGCCCTCCCAATAAACCGCCCAAACCAGTTCATCAAGTTTCCGACATCAAGTTAATGTCCTCAGCATATGTTGCACTCGAACGCCGACAACTATGACCTGTAAACTTCATCTGATGAAGTTCATCATATCGTCAATTTCTTGCTTGGAGAAATCAAAACGCTTCGACAGTTCCATACCAAGTTGTCGAGCATTCGTCGGCAACTTCTAATAGATCTTATCAAATATTCTCGACCATGCTGGTACACTTACAACAATCTTCGCCATACGGTGCACCACACAACATAAGCCTCTATGCATACGCTGATCCTTAAAATGTACACAATCACGCACTATAGTCTCAGAGGAACCCATTTTGGTAACACCCAACCTCAATCTCTATAGTCATATCTATCGATCCTTTAGATGCACCATCGATAACTTTGATATCCTTTGCTCGAATTTCCAATAACTCTCCAGGTCGTAGAGCTAATGAAATGCCCATTAGGATAGCATCCTTCGTTTGTTCAAGTTCCACCGTTCTTAACATACCAACCGGTAATTTGAACAAACTTTCCGCTACTTTTCCGGTATCGACGGAGCTTGCCTCTTTTTCATCTGAGGTTTTATCTTACGCGCCGATTGCAACGTCCGAGCTACCAGCTTTCCATCCGATGTCGAAATATCACCGAAACCATGTAACTGGTTGAGTGTCTTCAATCCCGATGTGTATTTCGATATTGTTGTGTACTGCAAATTTATTGATTCCACTAAACCCCCACAAACGTAACATCAAACCAGACAATGGGAATTCCATTCCCATGGATTTATATTATTTATACGCAGATTCATAACCTTTTTTTTGTTTCTGCTGATATATGAAGCTCTAGGAAATCAAGGAGATTCTTTCTCCCCTCTTCCGTTTCCGCCCTAGCTTGATGAGAAGCCCACTCAGCAGACTTGGAGAACATCTACTTTGATGCAAATATT
>NW_003199586.1:0-5327 GCF_000006405.1 Perkinsus marinus ATCC 50983
GCCCAGGATCATCAGGTGATCCTGGGCCTCTCAGCCCGGCGAGCATTCTCCTACCACACCGTCTACCACGGCGACAACGAAGGCTCTGCTAACAGTCTGACTCGTAGTCTCGTCACGAGGCCCACGTGCGAGTCGCCGCACGAAGAGACGACACAATCAGCGCGCACCATGGGGGAGTCACTCCCAGGAAGTGATCGGCAGCCCATTGTCAGCGGTTTCCCGCAGCAGTTCGCATCTAGTTCTGGAATATGCGTTTCATCACTCAGAGCAATAGCTGTCCGGCAAAAAGCAGTATTCTCAGTATTCGCCTTAGCCGCTCGAAGCGGCAGGATCTGCATCTATTCTCGTCCGCCCCCATGTGCTGGACTACTGACGCACGCGCGCACGTGCATTCATCGCTTGTTCATTAACCGGGACAAGGGATTCGCTCAGTCCGGGAACGAATAGAGCGGTACGCTTACCTGTTCTCTTTCATCTATCAAAAGTTCAGCATCCTTTCCGATTCATACGTGTTCTACGTAACCTGCCAACGCTGATGCTGCGCATCCTGTATCTCATTTTTGCTGCGGCCCTCTTCCCGATCCAGAGGGCTTTCGAGTTCTATGCCTACTACACGGACCAGAATGACTTGGCTGGAAAAGACCAAGCTTACTTCGATTCTCTATTCAGTTGCGGAGTCACAGAACTGATATTCGGAGGAATCTCCGCTTCGTCAACAGGCGAATTGTATAAGGCCTTTCCTGATGATGCCCACTTGCGTATGGCACGCAAGGCGGCTGACAAGCACGGCGCCAGGATCTCTTTCATGCTCCAAGGTATTCCGTTTATTGGTGCTGGCACGTTGCCCTTGGTCACCTTCCTGAAGTCAGCTAACGATATGTTCAAGAAACACTCTTTTGATGGCATTAACTTCGACTGGGAGTTCCCCAGGAACAACGATGAGTGGATCGCGTATCGGAATTTGATGATTGGGACCAAGTTGTTGGTGGCAAGAGAGGGCAGGAGCGCTAGTGTTACAGTGGCGTAAGTTGTTCATCCGCGCATATGGTGGAATTATGTATCATCCTTCAGTATCGGGGGTTCATTCGACCTTTACAAGAAGATCGACTTATGTAGCCGTATCGACATGTGCCTTTGGATGGGATACGACAACCATAATGACCCCAGAGGACAATCCAACATGCTTTGGGTGAAAACGATGGTCAAACAATGGTTAAGCTATGAGTCGATGAGTCCAGGCAAGTTCGGTCTGGGGGTGAGTGATAGCACTAACACCCTCAATTACTTCCAGATGCTATTCTCTGAAGGTACCTCTTTACGGCGAGAACCGAAATGGGAGGCAGATAAGATATTCTCAGCTCGTGGCTGAGGGGGCCGACCCCAAAGGCAATGGAACCTTCAACGGGTACTTTTTCGATTCTCAGCCCATACTGCAGGATAAGATAGAATTCGCCAACCTCAAGGAGTTGGGTGGGCTAATGGCATGGGTATTGCAGTCTGACCTCCCTCCGAACGACACACGTTCCCTATTGTATGGTATCAAGCAAAAGCTAAACCCACGAGATGATTCCTAGACGTAGAGGGCAGTCTATAGTCTTGATTGTTGGCTCTGTGTAAAAGAGTACAGCTCCATAAGTTTCCGCTTCAATTCGTAGATGAAGCTTCCAATACTCATTGAGTCATCTCAGCATCCCTGTCACATCCCAGTACTTGTTCTGATGGGCGTTGTGTTCCGTCAATAGAATGTCGTCTTTTATCCAATGAAGCCGGAAGAATGCGTTGGGTGCTAACACTGAGGTTCAGGTTGCGAGTCTGTGCGACAGACTCGTAGCGTCACGCTACTAGCGTACATCGTACGGGTTCATCACCACGGGTTCACCGTGTAACTTGTACAGCGTACAAGTTACACGATGAACCCATGGTGATGGCGCTCATTTTCCGCTGATATATACGACTCGAATAATGCGGGACAGTTCTGGAACGGTATGCGGATCCTAATGCAACAGGTGAGCCAGAGTATCTACTCAAATGAAGACATCAGAGGATGAATATTGTTCCTGATTCAATGATTTTTTACTCTGGAGCGAGTGCCCCCATTGAATCTGAGAATTTTCGAGAATCAGGGAAATAAGGTTTGAATCACACATTCTTGACAAACGGAAGACTATATTCGCTGCGTCCGGCAACTGAAAATCACAAGTTCTACAAAGAAAAAACCGCCACTCTGTAAGCTTCGAACCTGGGAGATACGCCGCGCATACACGTGCATCTCTCGCTCCACTACAGCGATGATGCAATCTTCCCGCGGAAGTCGTTTGTCGCGCGTATGCAAATCCGTACATTTATCCGTAAACTTTTCAATATATTCACTCAAACGTCCGAGTCGACTCAGCAGGTCGGCTGACTCTAGGCGTCGACTGTAGCTCGCCTATATTGAGCTCGAACATCATAACTCACTCGGAATTGCACTAGAGAGCCCCTACTATGCTAACATTACTACTACTGTTAGTAGGCAGTAAAGCTAACAGTAAGAACACCGAACACGCACGTGTATTTCACACCGGTTGGTCGCATGACATCGTACAACGTGTGCAGTCTACACCTCCATCTAACATCCAATATCAAGTACTCTCACAGCTAAACCTGTTGAGGATTTGTTCTTACATGTCGGAAGCCTAGGATCTATTCCCGATCCAGTCATTCTGAGAGGGCCTCTAATAGAGGCTTTAAGTTAGAGCCTGCTCGCGAGAATGTGAGGAAGCTCCACAATAAGCTCCATCCTGGAGCGCGCGGATGCCGTGAAACGAGTCCAAGCGGTTCTGAGGTTGAATAAAAAAACCTTGACTCGTGAGGGGCATTCTGGAATCACGAGCAAAATCCCAACTCTGAGTATAGACTCTCGAATGGATAAAATACTCTAACTCAGTGCCGAAACCTTTGAAGATGAAAGTTTCAGAGTCTGAACCACCCGTGGAGGATAGATTCGAAGCTTGAATCGTGATTGAGGATTAGAAATCAGATTCAATGGCCAATTAAAATCACGGTTCAAGAATCCTGATCGTGATTACGTAATCTGACTCACAAAGTCAGACAGAGTCAGACTCCGTCTCAAGTACTCATACTAAGAAAGCTCAGCTCTTTCTCCTAAGCAAAGAATCTGAATCGGTCATCTCGAATTAGGGTGTGAGTTGAATCACGAATCACAATCACAGGGTGAGTCGAATCATGGACTCGGATTCGCGAATCAGGATCCGCCTACTGCCCCTGTTCAACTGAGTTGAACAGAGGAAGTATGCGGATCCGGAGTTGATACAACTCCGACGGAGTCACTCCGTGGATGATTCCAGTTCAGGAGCTTAGTGCTTCAGCTCAGGATGGGGGCAATCCCTGTTACTTCACCAGTATTCACTAAAACTATCTTACAGAATACACTCTTGAACTTAGAACCTTGCGTTGTAATTCCGGTTAATCTACAGGAGACGCCTTCCATTGGAAGGCGTCTTACACGCTTGGAAGGCTTCCAAGCGTTTAACACGCCGCGTGTTGCATGAGATCTTCCCTGATGATGCGGACTTGCGCGTATCAGGCGAGGCGGCTGATAAGCACGGATCCAGAGTCTCCTTCACGCTCCAGGATATTTCGGTCATCAACGCATTCATCAATGAACACATTCTTCGTTTTGTTGAAATAGCTAACGATATGTTTAAGAACAATTCGTTTGACGGCATCAACTTCGTCTGAGGTGGCCAAGAAACAAAAAGGATTGGATCGCGTATCGAAACCCGATGATTCAGGCCGAGTTGTTGGTGGCAAGGGACGGCAGAAGCGCTAGCGTTACAATGCTATACGTCGTTCACCCGCGCGTATGGCCGAACTCTGTATCGCCATCCAGTATTGGTAATCCATTGGACTTCTGCAAGAAGATCGACTAATCACGAGCCACTCATGCCGCCATATTGAAACGTACATTCAGATGGGATACGACAACCATAACGTCCCCAAGGACAAGGGACTAGGAAGTATCCAAAGATTTGGAGCGAGCTTTTCAGGAAAAAGGAATGAAGACTTCAAAACTCAAGGGCTATGAGATCAAACGTGGCATTATCAATGGCATTAGTCATTAGTAGCATAGTAATAAGCATTGGTAATATAGCATCACCGATGGATTAGAAGGAGACAGGAATGGGACTCCCCGCATTCCATGATGGAATTTCTGGGGATGGAATTTCCATCCCCAGGCCTCCTATGAGACCTCCTCAAGAGGAATACCGAGGCCGAGACGCTGGGCTCTCGGGGTACGTAGGGACAAACCAAAAACAGACTCACCGAAAAGCTACGTTATTGACGCTATTTGGCAGACATAATGGACGGGGAGATGAACGCTGCAATCGCGTAAAACATGACTCAGTGATACTCACGCGTCGTCTTGGCGTCTTCTCGGTCGCGATTCATTCGAGCTCGAGCGTCGATGGCGATTGTATCCCTGATCGGAGAACAAGTGCATAGCAACGATAGACCAGCGATGCTCTGCCATCGAGTTAATCCCACCAGTCAAGAGCAGAGAGCTTCCGATGTAGGAGTACTGACACGACTAGAGTGCCGCTAACCCGAGCTATCCATGCCCCAGCTACTCCGAGGGAAGTCTGACACAACAACGCGGGGTCGGCAAAGAGCTCGCGTTCAGGATTTCCTCTCGGTGAAGCGAATCATTGGAGGCATCATTGAATTGTGTGTAAGAGTCGTGCCTTACCCAGAGACACATGTATGTCCCTAAAGGAAGCATGACGAGGTAAAGACCCTTGAAGTTGGACATTGCTGCAGTCTTTTGATAACCCAGTCCCTGAAGAGGGATCCGGTTAAGCCAGAAAGAGCAATTCGGAAGTGGTTCTCACTTTGCACGTTCCAGCCAAGGACGCCTGAGCACTACTGGTAAGCATCGAGAGTGCAATGATGGGGATTATGTAGTATAGATAATGATGCACGAGAACTTGTCCAGGGGCATACAATTCAGCAATGAGCCTGAGGGAGGAGGCAAATTGCCCCGGGCAATATACTACATATTGGAACTCCCTTATATTGTCCAAAAACCTCAAGATTCGTGGATGATAAACCGACTAGAGACGACCTTCGACCCCTCCCCCCAAATGATAGTTCGAGACCGATTCGTCACAAGACAGATTTGTTACCTGCTGCCCAAAACTAAGAGAGCCCCGATTACAGCGCCGCTCAAGACGCTGACAACTAATCCACATCTAGAGCCCGCGTGGGCGATAGATACCTAGAGTAACACGATCCTATGGAATGAAGGACTGAGCTCACGTTGCCCT
>NW_003206842.1:0-1040 GCF_000006405.1 Perkinsus marinus ATCC 50983
CATCTAGTAGCTGGTTCCCTCCGAAGTTTCCCTCAGGATAGCTAGAGTCTTTATCAGTTTTGTCAGGTAAAGCGAATGATTAGAGGTTCCGGGGAAGTAACTTCCTCGACCTATTCTCAAACTTTAAATGGGCAAGATCCAGTAGTTACTTAATTGAACTATTGGGGTCAATGAGACGACTCTAAGTGGGCCATTTTTGGTAAGCAGAACTGGCGATGAGGGATGAACCTAACGCTCGGTTAAGGTGCTAAACTGCTCGCTCATCAGATACCACAAAGGGTGTTGGTCGATCTTAACAGCAGGACGGTGGTCATGGAAGTCGAAATCCGCTAAGGAGTGTGTAACAACTCACCTGCCGAATCGACTAGCCCCGAAAATGGATAGCGCTGAAGCGAGTGACCGATACCGGGCCATTGTTGCAAGATAATTGGCAACAATGAGTAGGAGGGCGTGGGGGTTGTGAAGAAGCTTGGACGTGAGTCTGAGTGAAACAGCTTCCAGTGCAGATCTTGGTGGTAGTAGCAAGTATTCAATAAGAGAACATTGAAGGCCGAAGTGGGGAAGGGTTCCATGTGAACAGCACTTGGACATGGGTTAGCCGATCCTGAGAGACAGGTTAAATTCCATCGGATTGGAGCTTTGGCTCTGTTTCTCGAAAGGGAAGCTGGTTAGTATTCCAGCGCCGAGACGTGGATAATATGTGGCAACACAAGTGAACTCGGACACGCCATAGGGGACCCCAGGAAGCGTTGTCTTTTCTTTTTAACAGTTCGACTTACCCTGGAATCAGATCATCTGGAGATAGGGTTTTCGAACTGGAATAGCACCTTGTCTAACAGGGTGTCTGGAGTGTTCTCGCTGGCCCTTGAAAATCCGAGGGATAGATTTATTCGCACTCTCGATCGTACCCATAACCGCATCAGGTCTCCAAGGGTAGAAGCCTCTGGTCCGTAAGGACAAAGTAGATAAGGGAAGTCGGCAAAATAGGTCCGTAACTTCGGGAAAGGACTGGCTCTGAAGTTTGGTATGTGGAACCTGGA
>NW_003203666.1:0-1100 GCF_000006405.1 Perkinsus marinus ATCC 50983
CGCACACGGGTATTCATAGTATAATATGGTCGCACATGAATATTGATAATGTGATATCACCACACGTAAGTCTTACTAGTGAAATATGGTCGGACACGGGCGTTACCACATAACATGATCGCACAGGAGTATGGATATCACAATATGGTCGCACGTAAGTATTGATAGTATACATGAGTATTCATTGTATAATGTGGTCGCACATGAGTATTGATAGTGTAACATGGTCGCGCACGAGTATTGATAATGTGATATGGTCGCACGTGAGTAACATTGCGACGCATATTAACAGAGATGATACAGAACAGAACAAGTGTAGTGAACTTCCTCCGACAAGGGTATCTTAACTAATTTGTAATGTTGTGGTGCATATTTAAGCATCAGATCAGTATCTCTCCTTAACATTGGTACCCGATGCAGGATTGAGATGAAGCGGAAGAGACTGCCCGACAAGATTTTGCTCGAGCAACTGGTCTGAATGTTTGTTATGTAATGGATGCTGTCACTAAAGCTCGTCTTGGAGCTACGGTATCAATGCTGACGACTGATGCTACGTTGGAAGTGACGAAGAACCCTTCGTCTGAGGTGAAAGGCGAGAGACCCGCTCGATCTAGAGGGCCTCTCAGGTGCTGGCATTGTAGTCAACATCTACGCCGTAATTGTCCCGTGCAGACGTCAATGATACACCATCACTACCACAGCTGATGGTGACTACAGAGTCGGGACAGTGCAAAGATGCTGCTGCTACTTCCAGAAAGGAGGTTGAGGCGGACTGTGCTAAGATTCCCTCTCAAACTGGTGTGGGTTCTCAAAACAAGGCTTTTGAGATACGAACTGTTGTTAATGATATTCTGGCCCCTGCAGGAGACAGTGCTTGTACTGTACGATTGATGACTCGTCAAGTGGAGGGACTACATGCTTACGCTGCAAAAAATATTTGAAATAGGCAGTAATAAACAGATTAAGGTCCATTTAAGAGTGACCTTGGCTCTCAAACGATCTGCTATGCAACTGTTTCCGAAATTGGCTCCTAATAAATCTGGTGGCTATGTGTGAGGTATGAAGTCTGACATGGCGTCAGGAAGTAGTCCTCGTGCGCG
>NW_003202452.1:0-2053 GCF_000006405.1 Perkinsus marinus ATCC 50983
CGATATAGGTCTCCGGCTTGAATCCCAGGCTCGGTATTTTTCACGCAAAAAAGAAGGTTTTCCGTGCATACATTGTCACGGACACACTGCTGCAAGTACGACTGCATGGAGATTTTCATATTTTTCAGATATATCCGCCAATCCCTCTTCTGATTAGTTCTTCGGCGGTGTTCTAACTCTCTCTGGTTATGGAGAAGTAACTCCTACGCACGCGGTGGGGACTATCGATTCATCCCGATCGCTTTGCTCGCTCTGCAACTGAGCGATTCAGACGTCATATCACCACTTCCCGGATGTTCCACTGGCTAGAACTGTACAATGTTCATAAAGTGGTCGTCCTACTCGGAGGAGTCTCATGTATCCCAACTTGTGATTCACAAGTCTTTCCCTTAAAGAGAGGTAAACTCAAGCTGTGGAACTGTGAGTCTAACAGTGTGAGAGAACTCACCAATGCGCGGATCAGATTCACCAATTCGGCTGATCTAAACCTGCAGCAGTCCCTCGTATCCAAGCTAACGCTAGATAAAAGTAGCATAACAACACGTAGGGCTTATAAGACTGGCTCAAGTCCGGCAGCGAAACGCTTGCCTTGTAAGTTTTGGACCCGCCCCTCCTTGGCGCGCTCTTCAGACCTGGAAGGAAAAAAGACCGCCTTCCTTCCTTTCCATTCCTTTGCGAGGAATGAAAGATGGAAAGAATGGAAAAATCAGTCACCCTTGCTGCCAGCAAGTCTTGCTCCTGTGTCCAAGCTCAGATTAGTTAATTAACAACTAGAGACAATAATTGATATCCAATTACCCTCCATTAGAAGCAGATACTTGCCAAACAATGCTATTCGAGTCATCATTATCATCACCATGCATAATATCTGACAAGGACAAGATATGGTCGATGTTCTGGAATGGCCAGATTCTCGCACCTCGGGGTGTGGTGTTGATTCCCGTGAAGCGAGCGACACAAGCGATAGCGGGTATCAATCGCTATTATGATTCTATGAGCGTAGCTTGCATGCTCCTAATGTTCGACACTTGTAATGACCTTTCCACTATCTTTTTCATGCTGAACTGTTTATCGTGTTGGTAACTAGTATACCTAAAATCTGGGATCTACTAGATCCGATCTACACTTGCACGGGAAAAGGTGTAGTCAGGCAATGTTGTGTGCCTAAGTTGACTCCCAACTAAAGCTTATCCAAGGCGCAGAAAAGCCTTTGTGTATGCGTACAACTGTGTAAGGGCATAGCTAATGGCTAAAGGGCACAAATAACTTCAAGAGTGCAAGGATAACCATTCTCAGTCACTTACACTAAATAGATGAGGAGAAATGCTAAGATCACAATGGTGCACACAGAGTGACTCAGCTACAGAGACATGATGCTCGACTAATGCCTGATTACAGCATATAACATCTCGCCCCCCTGTTTGGTGTAAAGCCGAACACGAGGTATGTCAGGCAATACGATAGCCTTGACTATCAAAAGACATCTGTCTCGGATCACCACCAGGTTCAAAGCGAACCGGAGGTTGTCGAGAACGATGAGCACGACTAACTATTGGTAGATCATCAAGAGCTTCAGCTACGTGCTCTCCATGATCAGGCTGAGATACAACAGAATGCTCATCTTCAACGCTAGAACAATCATCATATATAGGTGGATCCATAAACAAAGAGCTCATAGGTTCAACAGGATGAACCAAATCTTTATTCAACCCAGGAGTTACTGGGATTACTGGTTCAGATAATGGTTGATGTCGACATAATACTAATCTATCAACTGTTGCCGTAACTAGATTTCCACGGCCATCTTTACGAATCAGCTTATAAGCATATGGAGAACATTCAGTGATCACATACTCATATGGGTAAAATCTCGAACCAGATCGTCTCTCAGCTTTGGGTTTAAGCAACCAAACCAATTGACCTTTTTGAAAGGTAACCAATCCAGAAGACGTTCACTAGCAGAACCTTAACCGGCATACTAAATCTAGTACGCACATTTCTACCAACCAAGTATTCAGCAGCGACGATCCTTGGAGTGCCGAATGTGGACATT
>NW_003216096.1:0-1512 GCF_000006405.1 Perkinsus marinus ATCC 50983
ACGGTTTGAAGACGTCAGCAACACTATCGACGAAGACTCTGCCCGTTTCGAGGCTCGACGTCGTGATCGAGAACGACAGAGAATGGTCAACAGCACTCTCAACGTAATGGAGAAGATGCGTGCTGATGCTCTCTCGCGTATCAATCCATCAACCTACACTCGACAAGTCGCACGACGACGTCTATTCAAGGTTGGTGACTCCGTGATGAAGTGGGTCCGTAACGTCGACCCCCTTACTCCTTCATGGAGAGGCCCTCTACTGGTTCAACAAGTACTTGGCGATTCTACTTACAAGCTTTCCGACGGCACTGTTCAAGATTCCAGAAATATGCGGAAGTACTTCGGTAAAGCCCAGAATATGAATCCCATTACTATTGCATATATTCAGTAGATTTAATTCACTTTTGATATTTGTGCCAATCTTAAGGGGAGGAGAGATGATAAGAGTCCATAGCCATTCAGTCTTATGGCGTGCGCTCCCAGTAGCGTAAAACTCGCTCTCGCCCGACCGTTTCAGACATTGTCCGTTCAAACCATTGTTCGGATCCCGTGGATCTATCTGATCTGTCTGCACTCAACCTCCACTAACTATTGAATCCTTATGTCCGGTTCTGCATCGAGTTCTAGTCCTCCGGAAGCCTTCGACCAGCACTTCCTTAACAACTTGGAAGATGATAAGAGTCCATAGCCATTCAGTCTTATGGCGTGCGCTCCCAGTAGCGTAAAACTCGCTCTCGCCCGACCGTTTCAGACATTGTCCGTTCAAACCATTGTTCGGATCCCGTGGATCTATCTGATCTGTCTGCACTCAACCTCCACTAACTATTGAATCCTTATGTCCGGTTCTGCATCGAGTTCTAGTCCTCCGGAAGCCTTCGACCAGCACTTCCTTAACGACTTGGGGGCTGCATGCCGAGAATCCATATCCAAGAACGAGAGACTGCTGTCCAAGTGCTTCCAGGACATTGAAGCTGGTTCTACCGTCGACGTTCAGATCATTCTGAGAAACACCTCTGATGCCCTTACGCCTGTGAAAGCAATGTCCGTACCCGGCCCTATAACGGCCCCGGCGTCGGAATCGGCTACAGGCTCGGGGTCCTCAAGCTTGCCCGCTGGAAGCGAACACGCGAGCTCTGATCAATCAGATGGCGTCTCAGTAGCCCCGGTGGTTGTTGTAACGACTTCATTGACTTCGGTCTTCGAAGCAGTATCAGCCGATCTCTGCCGCCTTGCTGATGACCATCTACTCAGCTGTGACCTTCCCTCATGGGTGACTCCGGTCTCACGACAACTTGCGAGAGTTATCATTAACCTCTCCTCATCGGATCACTATCAGATTCGATGGACAGTTGCCATTCCGACCCAAGCACAGCTGAAACGTGAATCGGTCGCTGCTATCAGTGAGCATCGCTCTCACTGCATGGCACAATCATCTCAAGCCAACACGAATGCCATACCCGGTGTTCTCACGGCAGGTGAACAGGCTAACACCTATCACTCCACCGGTGCTGT
>NW_003215664.1:0-1085 GCF_000006405.1 Perkinsus marinus ATCC 50983
GCCTGCATCCGATTCGCGAATCACTGGTGGATTCCGCTGTAACTGGGAAACTGGGAAGTGTGGATCCGGTCCCTTCGGTCTAGTCCCGACCGACGTGGATTGTGCTTGTTGATAAGACATCGAGTTGAGTGAGATATGATGTAACCTATACATTGTAACCTATATATGCTTTATTTCTGCTGTCTTGACTCTGTTCATTCAAGAGCCACCACCTTACCGTCCTCCCGTGTGGGTGTGGTAGCTCTTTTATCCTTGATACAGTATCTGATGTTTCCGCATCATAAAGGCGCCTTACTGGCACGAAACACGCCTGGTTGTTTCGTTGGTTGTTTCCCTACCGGCCTCACAGAACATTGAATGAAAACCTTTTTTCCTTGAGGGTGCTCGTTCGAGGAAGTTAACTTCACGCATGAGCCCCGCTTTTGGTCGTCAGCTTATTTGAGTCAAGTAGTCTGTCCAACAAAATGATTCTGAGGTCGGTTTGAAGTCAAGTATGATGCCTATCATTTGCGGAACAATGAATCGCTGTTGTGTTCACCTCGAAGTCAATTAGGAGCAAATCTGCAAATAGGAGTGCGTTTAAACACGGATAGAAGTTGATGTACGATTGTAAGCGCTGCGTGCAGACATACAGGTGTATTATATCTGTCGATGATAATTCATCATATCATCACGGCCGCGTATTATCCTTCAGAACAAATGGGGGCTGTATGAACGTCATACTATGTCATAGTAACTATGACGATGTTTGAGATCTTGCCTCAGACCCAAACACGCTCGATCCGTGATGTACGGATCTGTTGATAGTTAATTTGCGTTGGGTGTTGAGCAACCATATGGTTGAACCATTTTCTTGCATGGTGAGAGTAGCGGAGAGCACAAGACGAGCCACGATGATATTAACGCAGCAGTGTCTCAGTCGCCGAGTCGGTTTGATTCGATTTGATCCTCGCGTATGTCTTCGGGAGCCAATTAAAGTGCTCACCTCTCCGAGTCCGAGAAGTCGGAAAAGCAGGCTTCCCGGGCTCGAAAATTTTTCGTGCATTCGAGTGCTCTACTCTCGAGTGCCGAGTCGGAGTACTCGA
>NW_003209216.1:0-919 GCF_000006405.1 Perkinsus marinus ATCC 50983
AGCGCCAGCGTCTCACTTGATATCGGCGACTTCGGCCACCATGGCCAAACAGATCGCTGGAGCTGCGGTGACTTCCGTGTTGTCCGCGATGTCTTCTGCAGTGCCATTACCAGTGAGTTATCGTTGACTAGCGAGAGTCAGCCAGACAGCTCTGGGTTTGTGTCAGAATTGGAACAACCAGCCCTTACCTTGCATGCCACTCCCAGAGGGTGATACAAATCCCGGTGAGGCATAGGGAAGCTAGTTCATGCTTTTCCGGTCGTAGGACATCCATGTGCTGGAAGTGTAGGGAATGTATTCGTAACTCCATGCTCAGAGAAGTCATGGTCTCACAGATAAAATACCCCGTAACATTCGCGGACTTTTCGATGGCTGAGGTGACAAGCTCGATGCTGAACGGAATCAGGGCATCATTTTCTGCCTTGTTTGCCTCTCGTGCGGGCAAATCCGATAGTACAAAGACCATGAACTATGCAGTAATTAGTAGATACTGTCTACGGCATCTCAGGCGATATGTACGAAAAATGTTATGCTGCATATATGTCAATGCAATGCGCGTCGATCTTCCCCATGTGCACAGTCCCGCAGGTGGATGAGCGAGTGAGTCGTATGTGACGCTCCTGTACCAGGCTTCCGACTCGCTCGTCCCTGTTGTCGGGAAAGTCCCGCTATGTAACACACTATGTCATAATGTCTTAGCACAGTGTCCTGGCTTCAAGTACAGACTGTTCTTCTCCGCATTTTGTACTTTCCATTTTCAGCCTGAACGATGTTGCTGGACCCTGTGACTTGTCTTCGCACCTCCAATGTGTGCCATGGCACTTTTCTCTCGATGGACGATATGCCCCCGCAATATTCCACTTTTGATGAATACGACCCTTCTTGGAGGGTGCCCTCCTTTCGACCCGACCCTAGTTTT
>NW_003208734.1:0-1106 GCF_000006405.1 Perkinsus marinus ATCC 50983
ATGTGGACAGGTGCACCCTTACTCTGTGATCTGAGCGAGTTCGAGCAAGGGCAGCTCATCACAGGGAAGGTCGCGTCTTATACAGCTTCGAATAGCCAGCACGACAAGTTGAACAGGCCCACAGGGCACTTCAGTCTGGATCTACTAGCACAGGCGTGGGACAGGTGCACCCTTACTCTGTGATCTGAGCGAGTTCGAGCAAGGGGAGCTCATCACAGGGAAGGTCGCGTCTTATACAGCTTCGAATAGCCAGCACGATAAGTTGAACAGGCCCACAGGGCACTTCAGTCTGGATCTACTAGCACTGGCGTGGGACAGGTGCATCCTTACTCTGTGATCTGAGCGAGTTCGAGCAAGGAGAGCTCATCACAGGGAAGGTCGCGTCTTATACAGCTTCGAATAGCCAGCACGCCAAGTTGAACAGGCCCACAGGGCACTTTAGTCTGGATCTACTAGCACTGGCGTGGTACAGGTGCACCCTTACTCTGTGATCTGAGCGAGTTCGAGCAAGGGCAGCTCATCACAGGGAAGGTCGCGTCTTATACAGCTTCGAATAGCCAGCACGATAAGTTGAACAGGCACACAGGGCACTTCAGTGTGGATCTACTAGCACTGGCGTGGGACAGGTGCACCCTTACTCTGTGATCTGAGCGAGTTCGAGCAAGGGCAGCTCATCACAGGGAAGGTCGCGTCTTATACAGCTTCGAATAGCCAGCACGACAAGTTGAACAGGCCCACAGGGCACTTCAGTCTGGATCTACTAGCACTGGCGTGGGACAGGTGCACCCTTACTCTGTGATCTGAGCGAGTTCGAGCAAGGGCAGCTCACCACAGGGAAGGTCGCGTCTTATACAGCTTCGAATAGCCAGCACGACAAGTTGAACAGGCCCACATGGCACTTCAGTCTGGATCTACTAGCACTGGCGTGGGACAGGTGCACCCTTACTCTGTGATCTGAGCGAGTTCGAGCAAGGGGAGCTCATCACAGGGAAGGTCGCGTCTTATACAGCTTCGAATAGCCAGCACGCCAAGTTGAACAGGCCCACAGGGCACTTTAGTCTGGATCTACTAGCACTGGCGTGGGACAGGTGCACCCTTACTCTGTG
>NW_003214706.1:0-1397 GCF_000006405.1 Perkinsus marinus ATCC 50983
TCGGAGAAACCTGGGTGAGGCAGGGCTCGTAGAGCTAGCACAATCTCAGAAGTAGCCTCGTGGAATAATTGGTCTCCTTGGTCATCAGCCGTATCCGAATAAGTCGAGGAATCATAGCGGGTAGATTCAATACGGAAACACACACCGCACCAGCCAGTAGCATTGGCATCAACTACAAGTAGAACCCCAGTCGTGCTGGAGCCGCCAAGACCAAAATGTAGCGCGGGTAGTCGTCCACCGAAGACCATTTCAGTAAGGCGCGTGAAAGCCGTGCAGAGCGATTCGTCGTCAGTGATGGGTCGTGCGCCTTCCGCTTGTAGAGCTTTGATGCGAGCGAAAAATAGCTTCAAATTAGATACGCCTTCCGGAGCCAACCATCCACGATAATATTGGAATTTCCCCGCCCACGATCTCAACCACTTGAGTTGGCGAAGGGGAATGTTACGCTTGTAGTGGAAGAATTCATGTAATGCTGACTCCGCAAGCCCCTTGACGAGTTCTTGTTGAGAACCTTCTGGTTTGTACGTAGGACCGTCGAGCACATATCCACAAAAACGTAATGACTTAGTAGCATAGGTTGATTTCTGGCGGTTCACGACGAAACCATAGCCTTCGAGGAAGTCGGAGAGGTCCTCAATGCATTGGTTGAGAGTCTTCTCATCGGCGGCACCAAGTAAAAGGTCGTCTTGGTAGTGGTCGATGTGGACTCGTAATTTACACTGTGCCCTGAATAAGTATAGGAGATGAGATAAGGCACGGGTAAAAATGAGAGGAGGGTAGGTCCAACCCTGAGGAAGTCTACACAGTCGCCAGAGAAAGGAGTCGCCAAGAGAATTAAGATTGCCAGTGTCGTCCATGACAGTGCATGTAGTACGGAAACAGAATAGAGACCGAACGCGCTCGGGAATGGAGATGCTGTAGAAGGCATCGCTCAGGTCCAGGCGACCGTAGAAGGTAGTGGCAAAACTCGGCCAATTGTTGAGAATATCGATAGGTCCTTGTTGATGTTGGTTCGGACTTTCTAGGTCAGCTTTCGGCATACCAGATGATACTGAGCGTGGTACCCATTGGAAGTTGTTACCGGCGACGGTGAGTTGTAGATTGTTAACCGGGCGAGCATCCACAGTCACCCTATATCTCTTCTTGAGATCTGCATCTGGTAGGTGGTAAGGTCGTGGCGGTTTGGGGCCATTACCTGTGGCCAGCTTATCCACCAGAACTGTCTCCAAAATGATGATGGCGTCGGCAGCCGGAATAAGTTCCACTTTCCCTTCTCGATACATTTGTAGAACTCTGGAGTGTAGAATAGCAGACTCCAAGACTGATCGGGGCCGCATTTTCTCACTGAAGGGAATGACCTTAGCTGTTTCGAAGCATGGAGCACGAACGCAGAGCCT
>NW_003203007.1:0-3252 GCF_000006405.1 Perkinsus marinus ATCC 50983
TTTTCTTTGAGAGAAGCTAGCAATGAATTACTCACTTAGCGAGGATGTAACCATCTAACCTTACAATAGCATAAAAAGTCACAAGAAAGTTTTGCGCGCTCGTTGATTGAATTATCGACGAGAGGAGCATTTGCGAGTCTCCCCTGACATATGAGCGATGCGCTATACTAGCAAAGATACAGTCCTCCCTCTATCACCTGCGTTGGCTCCAATCACCCGTGACTGCCATAAATAGTGAGCTGACTATTGTCTGCAACTAGAAAGCCGGACAAAGAACCAGTGCTCTCAGCATCCACAGTAATATTGGCTAGTTGACTTGCAAATGACGGAGTGCTCCCAGCAGCTTCGATATACAGAAATTTCATTGTTAGTAAAAAAACGATCAACTGATCAAATGAACAGCTAGCACTTGATAGATACATGTTTTAATATTCTACTGATTACGAGTGTGCGATCGTTCATTCGATCAACCCAGAAGAAACGCATAACACGACTAATCTAAGCAACTGGCAATAATCTATGCAGTCTATGCTAATCTGAGCTAGTCCTCCAAATCCGAGCAATGACTCAAATTCTATGTCAATTGGCTATGCCATGCAACCTGGTTTTTGCGAGCTCAAATTTAGATGCTACCGCGAAAAAAAGTGAAATCGCAGTGCGAATATACGATAAGACCATAGTTGCTAGTCACAGTGTGACTAGCACACTACCATGAAACATTTAGTGGAGAAGTCATTGCAAGTGTCGTACATCAGGAACATGTGAGCTACGCTTATAGAATCATAACAGCAATTGATACTCGTCATCGCTCGTGTCGCTCGCTTCACCGGAATCAACACCATATCCCGATGTGCGAGAATCCGGCCATGCTAGGGGATCGACCATATCTTCGTTCTACGACAAGCTCACAATATCGTGTCGAAAAGCAAATTGTATACACGTTACTAATGTGAATCCTTACCCGCCTCTTCAGTTCCTTCTATAGGAGAATCATTGTCGAATTGGCTGGCTTGGCTGTATATTGAGCGATATCCATCACTGCTGTCGCTCGACTCCTCTTCTCCAGAAGACAATTCGTCATCACTTAGGGTATCATAGTCATCGTCGCTTGATTCATCACTGCCAGATAAAAGCGAGCCGATACCTGTCAGAAAACAAACATGGCCAATACCTCAGAAGAACTTGTGAGAGACTGATGTTCCCACTCGTTTCGTTGTCCGAGAGGTTTTCTGTATCATCTATTGTCAATTCTTCACCTGAACAAATGACAGGTTCTCGAGCATTACAGAAGAGACCCTGAATAGACGAAGATTCACTGATTCAGTGCCTGTTCAGGGTGCCTTCTATAGTACTACTCACCATTCTGTGGGAGTGAGACAGCGGAGTTATATCGGCCTAAAACACCTGGATTCCGTGCAGTTGCTCATCCTCGTCTCAAGCCAGCCATGCGCCTATTTACCGGATTGTACCTATGGGCGTCAAGAATCTAGAATCTAGAGTCTAGAATCGGGACACGAAGCTGATATTCAGCTCACGGTGGTCGGCTCCCTAGGTAGGTCTCCACCGCATACCCATGCACACAGCATGCCCAGTCACGATATTCCTTACATGTGCAGTTAGGAGAGATTCTCTGACGGCCGAGCCCAGTCCGCTGCTGTTGAGGCGAGACGGTGACGAGATAGTAGCAAAAGTAATGCCTTAAGACTTTTGTCAAAGTCATAAGGCATCTGCGAGTAAAACTAAGTACTATTCCTAGATAGCTTCACCTCTATTCGAACCTACGACCTGTCGATCCACAGTATTTGATTATCCTTTGATTGTACCGCGAGTTACTCGCTGCGAGTAGCTATCACTGTAACAGGGAGAGATTATTGTGCCGCTTTTTTGTCCAGGTCACATAGAATCCAGACACTGTCTCGAAAGGCATATCAGCCTGTCCCTGTCGTTAGGGGTCGTGGGCTTTTCGCCTACAATGCAACAAATTAGTTATGGGCCACAGATCAAGCTTGTAGCATTGTGGGAGACGTGATTCTACGTGACGCATAGCAAAGTTTACACACTACGATACGAAGCGGACGCTTCCTTGGCAACGCTCACTACAAAACTCAACTTATTCCTTCCCCTCTGTTATTCCCAATTGGAATTTCCCACGGGATTTGCCGCTGACAACGGAGCCTGGAAGAGAGCCACCGGACTGATATCGATATGACATGAATAACACAACTCGAGCCCAAATCCGAAACCCATATCGCATGTTGCTGACGCATCATTTATCATCGCTATTTAATGAGTTCTGCATCGGCTGCATAAGATTTGAAGGGGGAGCGATTATTACCCAATGCCGAGGGTCATGATCAGTCTCAACTCTAAGCCTGGGCGCTCCGCGGGCATTTGGTGGTCGATCCAGCCATTGATTAGTTTTCTCAGGTCCCAGAGCAACCTTGACTTCCCGTTTCGCCGGAAGGAAGACGGTGCCGAAAAAAACTCCACTCGTCGCACGCCCGGAGGGATACAGGACAATCCGGACGTTACAGCCCTCCTTATAGCCTGACTGGATTCTGATACCGATCCTCCCATCCCCACATTTTGTCGCTGTGGCATTTAAATCTCGGCTAGCCTTTGTTTTTTTCTCTATGGGAAAGTCTTCAGCCCACTTGTGAGTCATATCGTCATCCTTTCGCGCCGCTTAGCCAGAATGAATATCCAGTAGAATCCCAAAAAATAGAACGTTAGATGAGTCAGAGACGAACAGCAGTTGGCTCGAAGGGGGAAATCTTACTTTGCGTCGTTTAGAGACACCACTACCATAATCACCAGGCGAGAGATCAATGTGTGACCGTGAAGATCGAAAGGCGGGCCTATAAGCAGTAAAAGTTCCTATTCTACATCCAAAGAATGATATGCGAGGTCGAATGATCGAAAAGTCATGCTTACACCGTTATCCTGAGATCACTGGTCGCATTTGTACTCTGAGAGGCTTGCAAAGATGTTTCCCAGAGGTTACTCCATGTTCTTCTTGCTCGCTGCCGCCGTTTGGCTGATGAACTGAGCTCAGCCATAATGATGAGTGTAAAGTGTCACCAATTCCAATGAACTGCCCTATAGGAAATAAGCGAAGGACATTACACATCAATGGACTACAAAAAACTAACACTCGAATGAATGGTCAGCCACAAGAGATAAGACACATCAATGAAGGCCTTTCACAAAGGGCTGACACTTGAGTGAATGGTCAGCCACAAGGGATAAGAC
>NW_003202308.1:0-2232 GCF_000006405.1 Perkinsus marinus ATCC 50983
TTCATCTTTGACACATCCCAATAAACTTTGACCTAGGGTTTGACACTATCTCATCCAAGAATGACAATGCCTAACTTCGACGACAAGACACCCCCAGTTTTGATGATCATCCCATCATGCTCTACAACGCATCCCCCCACCAATGAGCATGCTTCATTGAGCATGCTGCTTATCCCGCGATACAAAACGCTTCTGCTTATCGATATCATCATCCGATTGATCTTCGAAGGATGCTCAGTGAGTGCTATCAGTAATAAGGTAATCATCAGAGGGCGGCTTGTAGAGACCTCTATTAGAAGGATCGGTAGATAACACCATCTAATTCCCTATCGTCGGCTTTTTACCTTGTGACGATTCACCACAACCATCAATGTTAATAGATGGATACATTCACACTCACCAAACGCAAGAAGAAGAAAAAGGAGAAGACTTGAGTTGAGAAAGGATGATTGATGGTGACCATAGGATATATCTAACGACCACCATAACCTCATCTCAACGACTACTCACAAAGTAGTAACAGGAACTAATGAGGAACGAGAAGGCTACACACAGGAAATAGTATCGACATCTTCATAATACACGTAGTAATCACCCTTTAGTGGTGTTGTTATTAACATATCTAAATAACAACAAGATGGAGAAGCAAGCCGATAATGATGATGATGATCATAGAGTTGTTGTTCTTGTTAGAGTGTAGATATGTTGTTGTTTCATTGCCCGCTACCGCTGCCGTTGGTGGTACCAAGAGAGGGCGGAGCGACGACGACAATCTCTTCCGTATTCAACTGTGATTGACTATAATCACCATCATCATTATTATTCTCTTCTTCCTCTGGTATGGTAGACTCTGGTACTTGTTCATCCTCAGGTACCTCTCCAGTCCATACCGTAAACCAATCAACATCTGGTGATGGTGGGCATGGTGGTATATCTCTAATCTCATCTTCACGTACACCTGAATAGTATTAATAATACCTCCTTAACATCATCACCACTATTATACTTACGTATCTTGATACCCTTCCTAATATGAGAGTATACTAATAGATTCTGTAGTAATGCACCAACACGGAATATTAATGATGATAAACGATACCATGGGAAGGTAATACAAGCACAGAACGAGGAACGAAGATCATGCCGATCCCTTAATATGACTATCTCAAATAGGACTACCATAACGTATCTGATAATAATATTATAAGGATACAGAGGATTACATTATTACATAAGGCCTGTGAATATAACAAACATAAATAGGAAACTAACCCAATCACGTATTATAAGGCCACATAATAGGAATATACGTAGCCAATCTAATACGATCGTTAGTAACTGATGATGAAAAACAACAATAACACGACTACAGGATTATGTGTGTGGTAATATTACCTCCTGTAGGAAGTATGGTTTCAATACCCAACTGGCGAGATGACACCAACCTCTAGGATTAATAATCTCCCATATATAGGTAAAACTCTTCTTATGAGATGTCACATCCCAAGACTTAACCCGTTGTCTAAATAGCATACCCCAATTATCTGGTGCATAGGTTGGTACAATAGCCTGAGCTGATGATATAATCTTAGAGTCATCTCTCTTCCTCAATAATGATAGACCCATATACATATCCTCACCATTAAATACAGTATCATGCTCATAGAATATCTCATCAAGTGTTTCCCTATCCCATAAGGCTACTGCACCATGACAACTTAATGAACGAGCAAGAGTAGCCTGGAATAGTTTATGGAGACCAGCAATCTTATACTCAATATCCTGGCATTGTACCAATAGATTAGGTTTACCATCAGGTGTAGTAGCAGTAATAGGGAAATGTACAGCCTTAATATTGGGGTTCTGATCCAATAACTGATGTGGTATATGTAGATCTGGTGGTAGAGGTACATCATCATCAATAATAACAGCATATTTGAAGTCGGTTACTCTACCATTTTGGACAAGATAAGGTATCCAATATTTATTACACCAATAAAAGGCAAATGTCTTATTACCCTCAGGTACATATAAATAGTTAATATCAGGATGTACCTGTTGAGTAGCCCATTGATTATCATCTACAGGTATTGGTGATACACCATTATCACATACAAATATATGACTAGGTGGGAATACCATTAATGCTGCCCTTAATGTAGCAGTAAAGGTCTCATATCTTTCCTCAGTCATAGTAGATTGATGACATGCTATCATTAGGCATACTTCCCT
>NW_003209668.1:0-1034 GCF_000006405.1 Perkinsus marinus ATCC 50983
ATCTCTGTACTTGGAGGATCCCGGTGAAACTTGTGGTGGAACGTCCATCACACATGCGGCGAGGCTTTAGGGAAATAACGCATCCCTTGGGCAATGACGTTGTGACAATATAGGATTTTGATGTGGGAATATACGAGTTTGAGGTTGGAGCCTCATCCTCGTTCCTGGCAGGGATACCTTAACCAAGCGCTCGACGATTCCTGACATTATGAATCATAATTTATGATCGGTAGTGACGTTCAATTACTGACCAGTGAAGTGGGGACAAATATCTCTGTACGTGCATAATTTGTGTTGGCCGCACAGTAGTATGGCATAACGCGAGCAGCGTGCCAATGTTGAGCTGGCATTGTCAGTATTCCTTTAGCGCTCAGGCATTCCATCTTCATCACATTAAGCTCGTATGAAGTTACCCCCCAGTCTGGCCATCCTGCTCGTCTTGGGTGTTGTTAACGGTGATGTTCACGTGGATGATGCTGGAAAGATCATCTCCGAGATGATGATGGATAAGCAGGTCGATAATGGCGGTCATGTGTCCGAATCTGTCACCAACCAGGACTCGCCTAACAACCTTAGCGATCCATTTTCATGTGCTGCGTGCGAAACCTGCAAAGCGGTTGCGTATATTCCGCCCGTGTGCTGGGCTATATACATGTGGCGATCACTGCGAGGATTGTTGCTGACATTCGATGTCCTGTAGGCATTGTCTTCGGCTGCCCCGCATGCCAAAAGGACTCTCTCCTTCATATTCTGACATAACTGTATAATCCGATATTCATTTCTTTAGTTGGATATTGTCGGTTCAAGAATGTCATCTGATGCAAGAGCCAGTTTCCTAGCCGGGTCCCAGGATGCTATCTCTGGTCACGGCAATCTTCCAGATTGTATGACACGATGTTGCTGAGCATGCATCTGCTCACGAGATGCTTAGTATACCGTTCAGTCTTTCTTTATTCGCCTTCTTGTACCAGCTGATATGCATTGTATGCGCTAAGTTGATTACAGCATATGGCAATTGATGTTATTGTTGTAAA
>NW_003205198.1:0-1037 GCF_000006405.1 Perkinsus marinus ATCC 50983
CTGGATAATATTTTTCATCACCTCCCACCAAGACCTGTTATTGGAGGCGCTGGCTTGGAGCTCGTTAGCAGCAGACGTGATGTCGGTAGGGGTGGGGAGGGCATTATACCCTCCCACGGTGGCCACGATGGCCATAATATGAACAACCAGGATCGAAGTCATCATTAGGAGTAATCAGATAACTCTGAGAATGAAGATAACTGGTGATTCAGACTAATCGATACAAATTGTATCATACGATCTCACAGGTCCAGTATAAATAGAGCATAGTAGAGTGGTTCCGGTCGCACGACCGGCAGCGGTCGCGGGGATCTTTAGCGCGCGCCCATTTTTGAGCGGGGATATTTCCGAAGAAAGTGCGCTCAGGGTTATCAGTCACCTCAGGAGCATGCTGGCACGAAGCATACCATTGAGATGTCAGCCTTTCTCAACGGAACTAACGTTATGTTGCAGTCACGAGTTCGGTGTGATCATGGAGTCACGTCCCAAGCTGCTCGGGAGAGTGTGAAAAATATATTATAAATTTCTCGCGAGGTATGGAGGAGACGGGTGTCCTGCATGGTCTGTGTTCTCACATGCTGTTCTTGGGTGTTATCGTTTGGAATACTACTACATGCATCATAGTGTGAACTAACTGTTTCACGACGAGCGTCTTGCGTAGTAGGCCTGGCACTATTCCTATAGAGACTTTGGTGGAGTATGGCTCTGGCAAAGGCAGGTTCGAATTACACGACTGTCATTTTTAGCGCATTTACTTGTCTTTCTGGGCAGTAGGCTGTGTCGTCGTCAGTCTTTTCTCAACTGAGCTCTGAAATTTGCTGAGGAAATTTCAGCCGTGATATGAAAAACACTGGTGAAAAACAGATTTCGCGAATAGAATCGCGTTTTCCGCAGAGTATTACGTAGCCACTTCGCGTAAAACGGGTTGTGAAACTCCAATGTACCCCAGAGCTGGAATGTTCCTAATGTGATGACATTTACGCACGAAACTGATTGAAGAATGTGCTCCTAGCCATACGTGGAAAATTAAAAATGAG
>NW_003214714.1:0-1283 GCF_000006405.1 Perkinsus marinus ATCC 50983
GTTAACGATAGTCACTGGCTATTGAGTAGCCAGGAGCGCCACCATGAACTCGGCGTCGTGCCGGATAGAGCTCCGCTCCGCTATTAGGTTTTTCCAAGATTGCGAGATTTATAGCCATGTAGTGAGCAGTGCTCACTGAGCACATCCTTCAGATCTTTGAAGCCCAAAGTTTGGACATTTCTATCAGATTTATTGATCTGTCGATGAATAAATCCCGTGAAGTCTTCGCTACTCTTAAAGACTTTAAGAGTAGCGAAGACTTCACGACCTTCGCGAACTCGAAACACTTTAAGTTAAAGTGTTTCGAGTTCGCCTTCAGGAATTGAGTTCTGCCAGCGTAAAGGAACTAGACCTCGGTGTCCTATGTTGAACTTGAGGATGTGGCTCTTGGAGATCCTATGTCGAAGTTATCAGCGAATCAGCTGAATAGTATGTCGATTCCTCGCCGTCCATCATCAGAAAACGCCGGCCTGTACGCGGCTAACACTTCCATGTCAGCTAGCACTTCATCGAGGGTGCTGTTTGCGGAGGATCTGAGTCAGATCATCTGACCTCTGGAGGCAACGATGATGTTATCCATCCCCTGATTCCGCCAACAACACGTGTCACACAGCCATCTCGGACCCCTGTTCATGGTGGTAGTATTACGGAGAAGAAGAGGGCTTTGTCTACTGGGGGGAGTAGGAGTCGCAAGATCCGTAAACTATCTGCATCGGCCTTTGCTACCGCCAAAAAGGGCGATGGTGGTCCACAGATGGGGCAAGCATTGGATATTGTCGCGTATGCGCTAGCTGGTCGCAAGCTCAATAGTAAAAGCAAGGTGTGGGATGATTTCAGCTTGGTGAAGCGTATAAGCGATGATAAGATATTCGATAATATTGCTGTCTGCAATCACTGTTTAATCGTCGTCTCTCATATCGACTCCAACACATCTTCGATGATTCGACACGAGTGTAAGCGAGAAAGCTCCAAACCTGTGAAGTTGACCCAATTTCCGGGCGTTCTTCAGCCAGTATCCCTACCAGAAGAGCATCGCCAGGCCTTAGTCGAGGGTTGTGTGAAATTGTCGGCCGCTATTCCTGGAATTGGGTTCGCCACTCATAGATCCGAGGCTATGATTGACTTCATACAGATGATTATAGATGTAACAGTAAAGGTTGGCAGACCGTGGAGTGCAGCGAAGTCTATCCCATCCGATACGACGATCAGTAGAAGATGCAAGGAAGTAGCGGCTCAGAGAAGGGAGCTGATAAAGCAAAAAATTAGGGCTCAGCGGCCCCCAT
>NW_003202459.1:0-1347 GCF_000006405.1 Perkinsus marinus ATCC 50983
TCATCATCATCATTCACCTATACTCGTCACGACATCAACCAACATCATCATCAACATGACAATGTCCGACCTGTCACATCAACACGTAGTGATAATAATAATAATAGTCAACGACTAGTCATTTTATAAGGTGCTGCTGGTTATACCCAGCCTACTAATGCACTATTCGATATGCCGATGAGTTTCGGTCGAGATAATACTACTACTACCATACCAGGTGGTTATAGTAGTGGTCCTGGTGGCAAGCTACTGTCTTCATCATCATCAATGACGGATGATGGTAGGAGGATAAGGGATATGGAGCATAGGCTACTAGCTATCATTGATACTACCTTTATTAATAAACTCTCATATGATTATATCATTCATCAACGTCGTCATCGTCATCGGAATGGTGGTCATCAAGGAGGAGGAGGCCCATCCACTTTGGAGAACACTACCACCACCACCACGACGAAGGATGTTAAAGATACCATCATCACAATGGTCATAGTAGTGGTGGTCGTGATTATGATGATTATGATAATCCCCTAAGATACGAGATAACCTTGATGAGTTAAAAGAAGGTAAGAAGATCGAAAAGGAGATAGCAAAGTTGAGGATAGAGAATAACATGCAAGTAGATGATGATGATGAGGTATTATCATATATGATGAACATCATCCATCACTATTACAATAACTACTACGAGCTCTACTATTGTTATTAGATGCTGCATTCTCATCTATCTTATCTACTAGAATATACTATAGCTACTTATAAGGAAAAGGGTGGATATCATGATGAGGCGATTGATGCATATACACAGGTATACTTATAATACCAATAACAAACGTTGTTATCATCATCATGTTAGATCATAGCATCACGAATATATCCACATGTTGGTAAATTCAATGTAAATATTGGTGATATATACTACAGAATGGGAAGATATACTAGTGCTATAAAAATGTATAGGAAAGCTCTTGATGAGGTAATACTACTACTATAATTATGATTACTATTCCACCACAGACACCAACATGGTTATTATTATCACAAGGATACAGAATACGACGAAGTATAGGTCATGCATTTTATGCTATGCAACAGTAGGTACTCTTCGCTATCTTAATAATAATCATTGTCATTGTTGGTGATGATGGTGGTTATGTTAGGTATAAGGATGCAGCTAAACATTATTCACAGTTATTAATACCAGTACGAGGAGAAGGAGGAGGGGAAGAAGAAGAAGAACACAACAATAGGCTTACTGCTACCACAACCCACCCTACTACTACTACTACCTTCATGGATCATGATACTGGTCTACGTCTACTATTATGTTATTTATGCATGAGGGAT
>NW_003200399.1:0-1046 GCF_000006405.1 Perkinsus marinus ATCC 50983
AAGGGAGACCCAAGATGAATTATCGGCAAGCAGCAGAGAGGGGAGCAAGGGCCTTCGATAGGCTGAATGATGTTCAGAAGGTCTCGTTTGAGAAGGCGCTCCCAACAATATATAGAAAGAGGATTCTGCGGTATTGTGAAGGATAATAAGGTCGACCAATTTCGTATGATACCTACAGCTACCGAGTGTCAAAGGGTGTGGGAGTTGTTGGTTAAGGACAGCGTTCTGGAGGGATCAGTAGTGACGTTGCCAAGGCACTTCACACCGGCTCATCCGGTGTTTAGGGACAGCCATGTTACTACCCCCTGTCGGATAGTCCTGGACTTTAGGGAGCTCAACAAGTTCTGTTTCAAGGGTGGACGGTCCCAAAACAATCTACTTGGGGCACTTCTCCATGTTAGGGGATTTCGCCATTTGATTGGGTCCGACGTATCAAAGACTTTCTGTCAGATGGTTGCTGCTCTCCCAGATATACCGTATACCTCGTATACGTGTATAGGACCTTATACGGTTCTCTGGGAAAGGATCTCTTTCGGGAGTACTACAGCACCGAGCATGCTTGAGGCTTGCTCTTATGATATTACCGGTGAGATATCACAACTGGTAAGGTTGGTATCGATGAACTCTAAGAAATCAGTGAACGCGAACATTCTGAACGACGACTTGGTATATAAGATCCTCCTATTTCCTACGGAGGAAGGGGTTAACTATATAAAGGATGGACCCCCGATACCCAAGAAGGTGATGTTCGAGAAGTTCGTGGACGACTTATTCTTTGGTGGAGATACAGCAGAAGAATCACGGTCGAGTAAGGAGTTCGTAACTCACTCCTTTAAGGGACATGGGTTGATCACTGATCCACTTAAGGATCTTACAACCTGTCATGGAGGTCGAGAGGAACTGCACGAAGATGGCCATCTACTCGGCTATACTTTAGCCCTTGATGAGGATCAACTTGTGTGTATGTTCTCTGGTTACATGCCCGCTGAGCAGTGTGACAAAAGAAGGGCTTGTGCTATGCTTTCTTCGCTGTATGACCCTATGGG
>NW_003199890.1:0-1448 GCF_000006405.1 Perkinsus marinus ATCC 50983
ATCCACAGCTAGGGCGTAGTATGTCGTACAATATCCGGTGTATGGAGAGACTCCGTCGGAGTACCTATGCGCGCACAACGGCGGTTGTGCGCATACGGTAGCCGAGTTAGTAGTAACACCCGTTCAGCAATACCGAGGACTTCAAGGGGCTCAGCCAGCGGGTTCTCCACCATGTTAGTAGTAACACCCGCACTGGTTGACTCAACAACACTTGGGATATCCATAGTAGGTAATAAGGCTTCTTATCTTGTCCATTTCAGCCTGGGGGCTGCGAGCCGTTTCACGCAACGAACAATGGGCGAGCGAGATTCGTGCATACGCGCGCGAACAAGCCGTGACATGACGTGAATGAACATCCTAAAGGCTTCCTCATACAGGTTATTTAATATCCGTTATTATCTAAAATGGTTAAGACCTACTTTTCCCTGATCACCATCATTTGGTTTGCCCTGCTCTCCATCGTACCACAATGCGACGCCCAACTCCGTTCCCTGGTCCAGCCCACTTATGAATGTGCCACTGGCAGTTGCAATCCACCATGCCCTGAAGGCGAGAAGTGCTTCCTGCATTTTAACAGCCAATGCTTCTGCTCGAGGCCTTGAGGAGCCTTTATGTTATCTCGCGGCTTTGAACAGCTTCAGATGACTTCAATCTAGACAACTTTTCCGGACCATCTTGTTTTCGTCCGCCGCCTCTCATCAATATTCTTTCGCACAACCAATGTATCGTGTTTTCAGTTGATGATTTGCACACTGACGAGCAAGAGCTCCCAGAATCAATCTCAAGTTAAGATCAGTGTCGCTTGCACGAGTCTTGCTGAAGTCCTTGAAGTATGTTGCCGAACGTCTACTCCCGTAAGTGGCAAACCGAGAATACAACTCCAACAAGAAAACACTGACGAAATGTGTTAGGCTAGAGAAGCATCGATGAGATTATATTGCGCAAATAGCAGGCGCTTTCACTCCGTCGATGTGTGCCGTATCAAATCTCAGAGAGAAACACATATCACCGTATGATGAAATGGCTGAGAGAGACACCACGATGGGAGTGCATTTATAGACTACAAATTGTAGTGAACCGCCTCTCTAATTTGCTAAAACACATTATTATGTTCGTCCGTCTCAGACCAAGACTCTTAGTGTCAATGTGTGTGCAGGTCAATGATACTTCAGCGCCTACAGACAGAATCGCGTATATCAGAATGTTGCGATCGGATGACACACCGTACGAAACTGACGATAATATGACTGATGATATGCGGATCGATGCTCCAGATCGCGCCTTGTATGCTAACGGCGTCATAGACAGAGTCAAGTAGACAGAACCCTAAGGGAGCCACTATAAAGTTTGTAAAACTGCATACATTCATATTCTACGGCTCCATATGCTACTTGTTGTCTAACATACACTCGTCTGCCTATATTTCTACGCGACCTGGCACTAAACAC
>NW_003212425.1:0-1435 GCF_000006405.1 Perkinsus marinus ATCC 50983
GTATAGAGGATAAACTACAGGTGAGGTGGTGGCTTACTACAGTAAGGCTACTATATCCTTCTTAATAGGACAATGTACCAGAGACTATAGCAGATCTACACCAAGCTGGTATCAAGGTATGGGTGCTCACTGGAGATAAGATAGAGACAGCCATCAATATAGCGTACTTTATATGTATCTCTGTTTTAAAGAGGAAGACTAAAACACAATAGGTATAGTAGTAAACTACTCTATCCTACAGTACTCAATGAAGTGATTACTTCTACTAATCCACATAGTATACATACAGCATTGGATGCCCTAGCACAGAGTCTAGCGACAGGTCCATTGCCTGGTCATAAAAATAGGTAGGGTTAGTGAGGTAGGACTGCTCATTGGAGGGTATATTACTATAGATCAAGCTTGGCAACACTTGAGTGGGACGATGCAGCAGAGATCAAACTAGCTAAACAAGGCTTGCTCTCCATGTCGTCGTCGTTATCGATTGATATTACCAATCTACCCTCAGCACAGGCAGCTATCCAGGGTGGCAGTAGGAATGAAGAGGAAGATGGAGGTGTAGTAGTAAGAATACCTCTGGCACTAGAATCATCCATCGATCTATGTGGCTCAGGCTACATCTGGTATAGAACAGCAGCACCAACCCAGGGTAGAAGAGGGTAATACTGATGATGAATGTAAAGAAAGAGTCAAGGACAGCCTTACTCCTACTCCATCATCATGGATTACAGCAGTAGCCATAACAATATCAGGAGATAGTCTGGCTGTCGTACTTAAGGATAGGTCTTATCACTATACTACTACCACTATCGATGGTCATTATGATCAGAGACCTTCGTAAGAAGTTCTTCAAGTTTGCCCTCAGCCATTGTATAACTATTATTGCTTGTCGAGTATCACCCAAACAGAAGGCCCAGATTGTGAAGTTATAATACATCATTCTAATAGCAGGTGTGATACTACCCTTATAGGTGGAGTGGTAGCTATCTTCCATCTAATACGATGTTGGCCATAGGGGATGGTGCCAATGATGTTGGTATGATAGTATCAGCTGATGTTGGGGTAATGCACAGTAACCATCCTACTACAATGCCTCATTAGGTTGGTATCAATGGTAAAGAGGGAGCCCAAGCAGCAAGGTCAGCGGACTATGCTATACCACAATTCCATTGTCTACGCCGACTACTCTTCCTACATGGACGAGAGAGCATCCGCAAGAACTCTACCTTTATCTATTATACTGTCTTCAAGAACGTAGCCTTCTCCCTACCAGCCTTCCTACTAGGCTTGGTATCACAGTTCTCTGGTACTAGCCTCTATGACCCTATATTGAAGCAAGGCTATAATGTCATATTCACGCTACTACCTATACTAC
The DNA here is from genome assembly GCF_000006405.1 of Perkinsus marinus ATCC 50983. NCBI lineage: Eukaryota > Perkinsozoa > Perkinsida > Perkinsidae > Perkinsus > Perkinsus marinus. The sequence continues at coordinate 1,376 of NW_003212425.1, forward strand.
TGTACGTGTATTCGATAGACAGCTTCCTACTCTATCACACCTAACTGTCCTTATCTCTAC
>NW_003207286.1:0-1082 GCF_000006405.1 Perkinsus marinus ATCC 50983
GTGTCCATAGCGAGGCCGCGGACTTCATGCCGAGTGCCGTTGGCGATATTACTGATATTATGCCGGGTGACTTCTTTGATACCCGGAAGACTACCAAGTTTGGGGTTTACTCGGGTGACTTCAAATTGGACGAATATGACAGCGTCGCCACCGACGTGACGGTTTACGCCAAGACGAAAGAGTACAACGTCAACGATGAGGACTTCCGTTATCTCACCGTTGATGTCCACGGAGGCACCTTTGGGCATTGGTTTGGTTACTACCCGACCGTGAAGATGTACAATGGTGTCGGCAATGCGTACATCAGCGCCTATTACTTCCGTCCTCTTCCTGTCGAACCTGACATGATGACTGGAAATCATTCAGTAGGTGAGGAAGCAACCACCACACCCAAGCCGGTGGATGGTGAGCACGGCCGGGACGAGGATTATCATCACGTCACTTTGACGGCCAAGGCCCGGGCTAACATCTACCTCCCATGGGGTCAGACGGCTGTTCCTTGCTTTGGTCCCGCTGGTGGCGATGGCGCCTGGTATCTGATGCATCAGTTTGGTGATGAGAGGCTTTATTGTGTCGTCTTTGATGGTAAGTATAAGACATGGTATTCTGCTGATCAACCTAAGAAGAGGGATCCTGTGTGGGTAACGTCCGGCGATGTTCTCCTCGCCATGAGGAAGCGTTCTGGTTACATGCGGGGATACCGCGTTAAGGTCCTCGCTCACGGCCTCCCATTCATCCTCCAGTGGAGGGGAGTCCAACGCGGTATGCAGTCCACTACGGCGAAAATTGAGAGGGGATGTGGCGGCTTTTGCGTTTTTGGCGACTACGGCCCGATGTATACCGTTGACGACACCTACCGGGTTGAGGACTCGACTATTGAGCTCAGCTTCGACCATTCCGTCCTCACGGCTACAACACCATACCCTCCCCATGATACTACGGAAACACCAGAGATGCCGGGGACGGGGGCGCCTGTAGAGTCTACTACTACCGAGGCCCCTGTAGAAGAATCTACTACTGAAGCCCCCGTAGATGCGGCTACCACTGAGGCCCCCGTAGATGCGGCTACCACTGAGGCCCCT
>NW_003209127.1:0-1553 GCF_000006405.1 Perkinsus marinus ATCC 50983
GTATTGCTGTTGGTCGCAACGAGATTGGTCTTGAAATGTTCGAATTCACGTGGTGCTGCGTGAATATGGCGCGCGCTAAAGCAATTTAAGATCAGTTTCATGGCAAAAGGATGGTTAAGTCGAAGATTTGGGTTTCAAGGTTTTCGTCAATGAATGATGCAGCATAGCGCAGGCATGATGCGTTCTATCATGTTTGCGGACTCACACTCTGGGGTGAAGAATTTTAGATTTCTGTATCGAACGAGTATGTTTGGTCGCACATTCATCGAGAGCATAATTTCTCATGTTGAAGTATTGTAGATGGTCAGAGTTCAATCTATGGCTCGAGTGATGGTTTGAGCATGTCGTTCAATAATTTGCTTATGTTTTGTTCCTATTCAGTTCATGTATATCGTGTAGCGCGACTCGCGTATATAATGTAGAAAATGACGTATGAGGTGATAATATATGAGCGGTGATATGCTGCACTAAAACACTCCATTGACATAGACATCTTCGGGAACACATCCTCAATGAAAATTCTCAGGTATAGGTTGTACCATACTGGTAACGGATAACACATTCAGGCGGTAATATTGAACCCCAATGGGATTACCCCATATTGCGGTTTCCGTCTTGGCCGGATGGCTCGCGGAAACCGTCTCCACTCTCCCTCACTTGAATTTCTTTTGGGGGATAGATGCGATAGTTTCCGGTCAGCCAATTTTCGCCACTGAAACCCTTATTACCACCTTATTTTGAGTGGTTCGCTAAAAAGGCTCGAAATAGTGTGTTTGATGGGATATATCGGATGTGAATTGATCATTGATGAGCGGTTCAAGCTTCCGGACTGAGGACGATTCTCTTATTTTCCTGGCAGCAGGGTGTGATGTGAGTGGAAATTCAGCACGATGTTCTGTGTTTGGAAATTTCAAGGTGGAAATTTCCGGAATTTCCAGGAAATTTCCGCCAAGGTGCTTCCGGGCTTCTGCGCTAGCGCGCAGTGGGGATCGGGGAAGTACAAGAGAAGCAAGATCACGAGTTGGAGAGTCGTTTCGTGGGTCCATGCGTTACATTGTCGATTGCGTGTCGCGTTCAGTTCGGGAGCCAATGATGACTCGAAAGGGATGTAGGTGCGTCAATCACGATCACGACTGACGATCCGTCAAAGCAGCTTTGTGAGAGACAGGTTTTCGCTCTTGAAAGACTTTGTTTTTGGGTGGTCGAATTCTGTTCAGTTTCTCGAAGAAATCTAGTTTATCCATGTCTTTGAAGGCTTTCCTGTTATATTGCCTATCTCTTAATGGCACTTTCGTCGCGTAGGAGAAGCTCTGTCTTCGACCCCCGACCACATTACCTGGTGAAAACTCGGGCTGAGCTTGGCCTCCCACCGCTGTAGTACAGGTGCTGTAGTACAGAAGCAAGTATTACTTGCCAAGTAACTAGGTTACTGTAACCCCAAGTTGAACTTCAAGACTTGAACTTAGTTCAAGTTCAAGTTCACCTTGCTTCAAGTTGTTTCAAGTGGCACCTCATGACGCACGACGAACGTGGCGGTCCAGTGGATGATGAAC
>NW_003210213.1:0-1529 GCF_000006405.1 Perkinsus marinus ATCC 50983
ATGGACTGAGTTATCTTGAGGGATATCATTGATGCTTTCTGACTACAGGGAGGAATTGTTGAGGATGGCTCCTGAGCGGATGATGTATCCACGATGTGGTCAAAGATCTCACCAAAGCGACGTCTATATGTCGGGTGATGATCCTTCGGGAGAAGGAGACTGTCATTGGGAAGCCGTTGAACACACGAGACACGTTAAGGAGAGAAATGCCGGGGTCTACTCGTATGATACCGATGTAACTGGCCACGCTTGCTACATTAAAGCATCATAGTCATCACCTGAGCCTCTCCACCATGTTGGGTACTTCAACACATAGCTCGTGGTCAGCAGCTATCCGAGGATGCACTATTAGGGTGTAGTGGGACCCCTCGTATGTTACAGGGGCCTTCACTTGCTCTAATATAGAACTGCATGGCTCAGCAGTCTGGCTCTGCCATAGCCCTAGGAAGAATCTGCCGAATCGTATTGATGTTGTGGATGCTTGAAAACGAATAGTAGACCAGCTTCCAGCAGAAATTATATCCTCTGTTAGGAGAATGAAGCTCAGTGGCTTCGCTGGGATTATCGTCTCAGTTGATGGGACATCGGTCGGGGCGGCAACGGTATCTCCAGACACTTCCATAGTGCCCACGAAGGCCCACAGAGAGGGATCCTGTGAATAGTGGAGGCATAGGGCAAAGTTGCCGTGCGTAGACGGTGTAATAGTGAAGGACACCGAGTTTGGTGTAGACCTAGTTGACAGTTGTGGGCAGAGGCTAGGGTCGAGATTTCCCTGAGGAAAAAGTGACCTCTCCTTTACTGAGATCGAGACCGGCCGTCGCGTTACCACGAGTATGAGCAACACGTAGTTCAGCGACAAGGGCGGGTACATCAGGAAGGGCGGCGTTGAGGGCCAAGGTCTTGGGGATAATCATCAATGCCTAATGAGGACAGGTTCTAATACCATGATCACTCGTGTGAGAAATCATCACCTCAGCGAAAGCTAGAATGGCCACCTGTTCCCTTCCACGATGGGAGGTAGCGAACTCCTCAAGATGGAGTGATAGAGCAGCCTCAACGCACCCACCACCTCCGACAACCTGAAGAGATACCATTAGTACGGGTATTCATAGAGGCTACCTACACTCCCGGACTCCAACGCTCGGGATGTGGCACAGAGAGCATCATGAACGCTTCGCTCCGCCTCATCCAAGACAAAATCGGAGGCTCCTCTGAGGAGGAGGGTTGAACTCTTGCCCTGATACTGACTGTCGCCGTTATTGGTTATGAAGACAAAGTCGTTGTCTCCAACACGTTCCTCATGGACCTGATCGTAGCTTGCTATCATCGAGTACTGCGCACCAGAGTCGTATTACGAGATCAGCCTTGCCAATAGCAGAATCATCAATACCTTCCTCATCCCATTGCTCAGTAGCTGTGAGTGTAAGGAGGGGCTTAGCTCCAGTGGCCTGAGATAACGATTGATCGAAAGCTCCCACTGGAGTATAGTGTACCTTGGCAATCCTCTTCATTCCTTCTTAGGGACTCTT
>NW_003199856.1:0-1181 GCF_000006405.1 Perkinsus marinus ATCC 50983
AACCATCGCTCTCACATGAACTAGAAGACGAGCTCGAAAGGCTAGTTTCATGGATCTCAGATGCTTCGTCATCCGACGTGTCTGCAATGACACCATCCGAGCCGCAACAAAACTACGACATCGATTCGGCAAGTTGGCAGTCGTTGCATCGATTACCAGTGGAGCTATCGGGAAAACCATCGGAGGAGAAGTTGCTCGAATCAGAGTACGCGTCGCCATCAGAGACAACGGGATCATCATCTGAATAAAAAACAATCATGGTTAATGCAAACGTTCCCTTAGTGAACTTACTCTCTGATCTTATACTGGCAGAGTCGGAACTGCTCGAGTTGGTGTCGGAACTCGCTGATGAACTATCGCGTTGCGGTAACGATACAGCGGAATTATATCTCCCAAGGACCCCGACGGCTCGTTGCGTAGGACGTCCTCTCCGCAAACCTGCGATCGCCCTTGTTTCTGGAACGTACCTGAAGTACAGAAGGAAGTTCCGATGCGAGCCTGGACATTAAATAAACACTAGGTTTGGCACGTTCACAACTTACGACGGCCGAGTCCCAAGATGAACTTCCACAGCATAGCCATGTGCGCAGCAAGCCCAATCTCGATAATCCTTGCACGTACAAGCTGGAGGAGTCTTGCGTTCATTGAGCATCATATGAGCCCTTGGGTCTGTGGTGACGAGATAGAAGCAGAAGAAGTCGTCCATTACTTCTTGCAAAGTTCGCGTACCGACTAAAACGAGGTTATAAGAGACCACATTTACCATTTTTTTTGGAGTCACGGACCATCCGGTAGGTCTTCGAACAGCATACCACGAAGGTATGTGTCGATGCTCTCTAGCTGTGCTTCATCACGTTCATCAGCTCGAGTCCGACTATTTGCGAGTAGGAAGAACCGCCCTTCAATGTCTCCATCACTTAAATCTCTCACGTTTGCAGTCACCTGCAATCGAATGGTGATCAATCGAGAATCGTAGAGAACATGAAATATCCCATAGCGAGGTGAGTTAGTACTCAATGAATTCAATCTTTTATCTACAGTTTATGACAGATATGATATCAGACGTATCATAAATTACCTCCCAAACCATATTCCGTTGCTTGAATCTAGTCCCGCGAATCTTCATCTCGCGTTTGTAGTCCACTGCATTTATAGGCTCAGGCCGCTTGACATAGTGCTGA
>NW_003207790.1:0-984 GCF_000006405.1 Perkinsus marinus ATCC 50983
TCTCCCCAAGTCCGAGGCGCATCTCAGTAGTGTAACCTATCACCTCATCGCTTGTTAACTAGCGCTTCTAAGCTGAAACGCAGCTAATCCTAGTATACTCTGATGGCTGGTCCTGTGGGGTAGAAGGCGAGGCCTTTTATTAGCTTATCGGGTCCGAAATAATCAGGGGCATTACCAGCTGTCATGAAGGATGGCAGATGCACGAAGAATCTGGGAGCCCCACAACTTTGAGATCCAGATGAGCTGAAACTACAGTGGACGGTCCTCCTGCAATGCTGACTTCATCAGTATCTTCAAATGCTCAGTTGCATTAGGGATGTGCGTGTTGCCTAAGTCGAGACCCCTTGGCCTAGCTGACCATGCCGGATACTCACTGAGGCCAGGCATGATGTGCTTCCGCTGACTACTTATCCACCAGTCTCCCGAAGATAGCTCAGCTTCAGAGACTGTGCGGATATCAATACGCTCTGTAGTGCAACCCAGAAGGTACTTCATTGCATAGGCCGACATGTCGCCTGTGGTCACTAAAATGGAGTTGCGAGGGAGTTTCTGAATAACAGTTCTGCAATCTGTCACAATGAGCGGGTTTACCCTGAGGAATTCGGAGTAGTAGTCACTAATCACCCTCGAGTGAACGAGTTCAGTCGATGAATACCGAACGATCCCTTCAAGACCCCATACGATAATCAGACACAAGGCCGCCCCCTTGTAGAGTTTCCTTCCGGTGGACCACAGAGTCGCCAACCCCAAGCCAACGAGAAGATGCAGTGGGAGGAGAGGCTGCGCCCAAAATCGGGGATACACAGAGTGTCGCAGAAGACTCGATTGAAGGCTCAGATTCGCCATCCATGAGAACACCGTCATATAGATAAGGAAGCTGGTTACACTGACCATAGCGATCACACGAACCTTGGAATTCTTCATTGGAAGAGCTGCACCCACGGTAACAAGACCGAGACATAGAGATAGCGCACCAGTATCCCT
>NW_003205073.1:0-1576 GCF_000006405.1 Perkinsus marinus ATCC 50983
TCGTATGAAAGGTAGTGCCAACACCTTTACATGCCTCAGTTATAACAATAGCAACACTATCACTCAACTGCGGGGACTTGAGTGATAGGTCTAGGACCACCTAAAGGGAGTAGTAGTAGGAATAGTAAGATAGTGATTCATAATATTCTTACCCCAAATGAGCCCTGTGTCCTCTCTGAAGAAGTAATAGCACTCCTACGTAGAAGATAAGCAAGACTCTCGCTAGCAAACTGCCGTATGTAACTGAGAGATGACTGTACAAGGGAGGGATGTGTTTGAGGATCTTTACGCTCTCTTATGGGATAATAACTGCTCATATTGCGATACAAAGGAGGTAAAAGTCGCAACGTCTGCCAATAGATATGATGAGAGGTATCTACCATTGGTGTGTAAGGCAGCAGGATTGGACGTATAAGTGGCTACTTGAATAGATATCCCATACATTGAAATATCCACTCCATAGCATCAGGATCCTCTAGTCTAGTCTCCAATAGCCACACTAATGTACCAAATATGGTATCCACAAAGTAGGGCATGAGCTCCCCTCTCGTATCACGGGCCAAGACCTTACACCATACATGAATACAATATGTAGTATTTACTATATTACCGGTAGCATGCCCAATAAAGGCTCTAATGCTAGGGATTTCTCCTTCCGGAGATGCTTTACGAATATGCTGCATATTTTATCCAAGTGATGGAGTATATGAGGCATTGTACGAACCTGAATGACCACCATTTAACACTACTACCGCTATGTAGAGCAAACGACCTACCAAGGGTAGCAACTCCCTCAAGGCTGCATCGAAATCAGCTGTCCTGTTCTCCAAACGCCATCTACGGCATTCTTGTAGTAAATAGGATGTATGGAGTGACTCGTCGGACAGTGTGTCCAAGTATTCGTGATTATTAGTAACAGTGGCATTGATAGTTTTAATACGTTCAGCAAACCCAGCAAATACGTGTCGATTCTGTTCCTTACGGTTAGTATTACCATTGATCTACCATAGCATGAATACACACAATAACCACACCACTTTCCCTGACCTTTCTTCGTTTAGCCTGAGTCCTCTGCAACTGTAGTTTGGTAGTGTCGGCCCCCACACTACGACGTTTGCCTGGAGGTGGCATGATGGACAGCAACTACTACACAAGCACTGATATATCCTAATGCATACTCTAGTTAACACATTCTGATATCTCCACATGCAAAGATCTTCGACTAATGGGAATCCCTCAAAAACAAGTCAAGGTCCGACGATTATATAGGTGCGTAAAGTTTTCCGGAGAGACGCGAAGTTAAAACGTTTGGTTTCGCGCAGAATCGTTTAATGAATTCTCGAATATTGGCCCGATTTGTCAGAGCTTCGTAGCATATTGCGGGTGTACTCGCTACATATTTTACCTGTATGTACTCAGATTTTAGTATTCGTACGTATTCACTCTATGGTGGAGGTAATGAATAATAATATGCTATTGCCGCTACTACCCCCGATACCTCCTACTACTAGTTCTAAGGCTGGGACTAGTAGTATACTAGGATGCTGTGGATGGGTGGATGAACGTACATACAAGG
>NW_003213520.1:0-1057 GCF_000006405.1 Perkinsus marinus ATCC 50983
CCGAAATCTACTCCAGGATGAGAGACGCCTGATGAATCGTGTGCTCAAACAGGTAGGGGTCAACACAAATTCCACATCGCCATCACCACGATTCAGGCAAAATCATCCGGGGGATGTTAGAACGTCGTGTGCTATAGTGACTGGCATGCCGAGCCGGGAAGATTTCTCATTGAGTTACCACCTCAGTTCTATTTTCTTCTATCTAGGCGATTGGCTTCTGCAGATTCCAGTTATTTTTACTCCAACAACTGAATGGTATTTGCCAACGTTTTGTGCGCTTTCCTGGTAGCAAAAGGTCATACACCGCGGATTTTACAGTGCGAAAGATGATGGAAATGCTGCGGTTTCAGATATACATAACGGTTGCGAAGGAATCAGTGGAAACATCTATCGAGAATCGCCTAGCAAGTCACTTCTTCAATGGATTATGCAAGCGAGAATATTCAGGAGAGGTACATCGAACTGCTCATCTATGTTGAGCAGTCATATTACAGTGCCCTTTGCACTGGGAAAGCAAAGGGCAAGTTTGTGTCCCACCATCGGATTATACTGGCTCATGCACCTCTTTCACCCACCCATTGAGTGTTCCCGAGAAGCAAAGACTTGCACGCGATTGCGCTATCCACTGGTACCTCACAGGACGGAAGCCCCGGTCTATAACCGTGATTCAGGCCGTGCTCGGATAGCTGCGCAAGAGATTTCTCCGGCTGTCCACAAGGATGGACTTTCTCCGTTAGCCAGGGGTGTATTGCTCCTCACAACACGCGCGGTAGCTGCCTCCGATCCATCAACTTTACCGCGATGTCCATACAAGATAAAGCATCTTGGGCGGCGATGTGTGCCGAAGAATGGTGGGTGACTTCCTCAGCTAAGGTTGCCCCTTGAGATCTCGCACCTCAGGCCTTGCTCAGAAAATTGAAATGTGCTCTTGATATGCGCGTTTTTCGTCGAATGCGTGAAATGATGATTTGAGTTCTGTTCAATGGAATATAACGAGGATCGATATATTACGGACTGGTCAGCCAGTGATGTGGTTCTGAATGCAAACCTCTGACCA
>NW_003203501.1:0-1276 GCF_000006405.1 Perkinsus marinus ATCC 50983
GGCAAGGGGAAAGGTGAGTAAACTCGATAATAATAATTAATATAAGTATAGTCGAGTAACAGCAAACTATTGCAGCAAAGGAATTGACAAGAATGGACAAATCAGCATTTGAGAACTCGACCCACCGTATCTCTTCGGCTTTCTCGACGTCTCACGTTTGCTAGAGAGGAGACTATCCCTAGGATGATGGACGTTATTCACAATAGCAAGCAGAGAACTGAGAATATCTGCGTATCCGATATCATTACTAACTGGAAATGTTCCAAAACGCGCAATGGTTTGGAGTTATTTCGGACTACATGATGAATTTTATTTGAATTGAATATATGCATCGTCGATGCGTTTTTGCCTCCAGAGTTTCTGAACAACCCTTTACGCTGGTACTCCAACAGGAGCCGAAGCGGAAGTCTCTCGGGGGGTCGGAGATTCTACCACTCCGGGGGTAAGGGTGTTCTCCCGAGGTCGATGATGACCTTGGAGTATGCTTTCAGATTCACGGTGTATATCGAGGGCGAAGCTGAAGATGTGTCGGAGTTGGACGCTCTTATCGACTCTACTGGAGCTGCTCGGTCGAGTGGCTGGCCCGGTCATCGCGTGCCGATGGATTGCCTACAGACGAGGGTGGCTGTGCTCTTGGGCGATCTGAAACGCTCCTCTGTTGGTAAGTTGACTGTTGTTATTTGTTTGTAGTTATGTGTGTGTCAGCTCAAGCGGGATGCAGATGTCCTCAAGTTCGTTCAGAATGGTTGAGGGAATGCCGGCAACAGGGCCGTGCTGTGGCCCCTGAAGCCTTCCCAGCTGACTTCACTCTGTCGAGTCCTCGCAAGTCGATGGCACCGAGGAAGTCTGAAGGCTCTTGTGAAGGTGTGACGTGGGACAACAACACTAGGGGTAAACTGGATAAGGCGGCAGCAGCAGCGAAGAGAAGTGGAATTGATGCTTCTTCTAATGGTGGATGATATTCGTCGATGCTAATGAAGTTTGAATTTGCACTAATATAGGCGTTGTGTTTCGAGGAGACAGTACTGGAATTGACTGGTCGTCAGGACGGTTATTCGTCCGGGATGGACCGTCTCGAACTCCTCGCCGTGCGTGAGGATCTCATACCACACCAGACGTAACAGTTCTGGGATCGCGTGATCATGCTCCAAAGGGTCAATGGGCTATTGAGTTGATTGGAAATTTTCCTCAATTGTAAATTATGCTCGACACTCGAAATGACTTATTGTCGTCGTTATGTTTTGATCTATGGAATATTCCCAGCGTAGTTTTTGGG
>NW_003206661.1:0-1087 GCF_000006405.1 Perkinsus marinus ATCC 50983
ACTCGCTACATTAGCCTGGAGCTTATAGGAGTCCTCATCGTAAGAACCCCCTTCCGGTGTGACACTCTAGCTATGCTATCCTTTGGAGGTTCTTCTCGCTGTATGCATGTCCATGCACAACTTTAGTGCTTCCCATTCGGACCCCTTCATGGCGGCTCTGATTGCCCTCAGCACCTCCGGGAACGCTCTCTCCTTCGTAAGATACGCCACACATGGACAATATAACATATCAATCGTAGGTTCTCAAGGAGAAGGTCTTCCGAGCGTTCGTAGCATGGCAGACGTCAGCCGCTCGTGCGCCACTCCTAGCAGACCAACGGTGAGGCAGCTGAGTCAGCTGAACTTTGCCATCAGGCCTCTCAGGTCAAGCCCACGCAAGCTAGATGTATTCGTTGTCAACTGCTGTGTGTCCGTCTTCCAAGTCCTTTGGCTTCTCCCTGTAAGTGCTCTCTCATCTCGTTATGCTGCTACCCCTGCGATAGTTACTAGCGATCGGCCCAGCCATAGGGAAAACCCATGGCCTAGGGTTGTTCGAATATCTCCAAGAGGCCAGCTACTGTTTCGTCGGAGGCTGTCCTAATGCTTGGCAGCTGTGCGTGATAGCCGTAGAGACTCCATACGGCATCCTCGGCTCCTCTCAGGTACAGCGGTTACATCTGCGTGAACCTTCTGTACAACGCAGCGTTGCTCTTCCTCGTGCAAAGAGGCTCAGCACTGTTGGCATTCGTCAGCCTTAAGGCTGTCACGCCGGCCTCGGCTATTCTATTCTCTATCGAGTAAGTGACTTGGCGAAGAGGTGCTTGGGATTGCTTCATGTTTAGCTGGCCGGTGCTTGGACCTTCTACTGTGACCTGGTTAGACTGGGTCGAGGTCGTTCTGGTCACCGTCGGGATCGTAGCCTTCCGGGCGGGAAATCTTCGCAAAGAGGAGTATATCAGACAAGGCCAGAAGAAGATTTGTATGGCCTAAAAAGGCGCCTGCAATACCATCTGATAACAATACTGTTGACCTTTAGAACATAAACCACACAATTCTGGTACCACCGTCGACAATGCATCGACGAACTTTTTTCACTGTTTTAACTTCA
>NW_003207739.1:0-1254 GCF_000006405.1 Perkinsus marinus ATCC 50983
TCTTTTTAGGGGGCTGCTGAACCGTATACAGTTATTAAATATGTCTTGGTTGAAATTGAATGCCCATGGCAGCTAGTCGCGAAATTCTCCCGTAAACATCTGCACGTGGGGACTAAACACAACGCTATTTTCCGTAGAAAATCGCAATCACCTGAGTGGAAATTCGCAATCACCCGAGTGGAAATTGAACGAAACCCACGTCACAGTGATAGGACGGCGATGAAATCGAAGTGCAAAAGCTTCATAAACGAGAGTCGTGATTGTCAAGCTCAAAAATTGCCAGGGAGTATAACGGTGGTGACGCTGAAGCCAGGTACTTCACCAACGTGGACGGTCTGGTACTTCCCGCCTAGCAACTGCACCTCAATGATCAAATCCGAAATGTCCTTTTCCTGACTACTGAGTACCTGATGATGACGATTCTGCTGTACGGCGTAGGAGGGCGAGTTCTTACGATAATCTCCAACTCAGTTTTGGCCTCATTTACGAAAGCCATTGCTTCTAGTGTGTTAATAGTAAAGATCGGACTCGATGTGGAATTGGTAACATTCACAGAAGTGACCATCCTGGCACCGGGGGCGACGAATTTAGTGATGTGCCCAAAGGCATAATAAGAAGGTTGAATCTGATACAAATACATAGCCACTCATGGCCACTTATGGTCAATAGTATATACCACTAGCTGACTTGCGTTGTCTATATGGATGTGTGCATAGCAATAGTTATCAGCGTGGTTGGGGCCTCCACGATTCTGAGGAAAATGATTCGTATAAGATCCGAATACCAACAACAAAGCGACATACGGCATGTGATGCTTTCTCGTTGAGTAGTAGGTTCCAGTCCACCCATCCAGTTGCTCCGCCGTGCATGAAGTCAACTATAACACCATGTACGTAGCGAGCAGCTCGTTGCCATGTAGAGTTGTGGAAGAACCCAATCGCGTCCCAATCACAGGTGCCTGAAAGAATCCAATGAATTCAACGCACTATGAAGAATATCTCTCTGCCTACATGCTTCGGTCCCCAGGAGAGCGTATTTACTGCCGTATTTGGCTTTGAAATTCTCAAGATTTGAAATTTGGTCGAAGGTATACCAATGGACTCCGGCACCATAAATGTACCTGTAGGAACAGTTTGTGAAATTATGCGCATGATCAACCACATATGTTGGTGACACTATGAAAAAAACTGTGGAAATTTTGAGAGGTTATATAATTCCGAATTCATATATAAACTTCTATAATTAGTGAGGAAA
>NW_003204303.1:0-1255 GCF_000006405.1 Perkinsus marinus ATCC 50983
TATACACCCAGATTCTGTGAACTATAGAGTGGAGGAGCGTGGACGGAATTTGACCGTCAACGTCAGCGACTGCTGAACTTCGGTGTCTCGAGTATCATATCCATGGCTATTCCCATACAGTTCAAGTATACACCCAGATTCTGTGGACTATAGAGTGGGGGAGCGTGGACGGAATTTGACCGTCAATGTCAGCGATAGCTGAACTTCGATGTCTCAAATATCATATCCGTTGCTATTCTGATACAGTTCAACCATACACCCAGATTCTGTGAACTAAAGAATGGGGGAGCGTGGACGGAATTTGACCGTCAATGTCGACGATTGTTGAACTTCGATATCTCGAATATCATATCCGTGGGTGTTCTGATACAGTTCAAGTATACACCCAGATTCTGTGAACTAAAGAATGGGGGAGCGTGGACGGAATTTGACCGTCAATGTCGACGATTGTTGAACTTCGGTGTCTCAAATATCATATCCATGGCTATTCCCATACAGTTCAAGTATACACCCTGATTCTGTGGACTATAGAGTGGGGGAGCGTGGACGGAATTTGACCGTCAATGTCAGCGATTGCTGAACTTCGATGTCTCAAATATCATATCCATGGCTATTCCCATACAGTTCAAGTATACACCCAGATTCTGTGAACTATAGAGTGGGGGAGCGTGGACGGAATTGGACCGTCAATGTCTGCGATTGCTGAACTTCGGTGTCTCGAATATCATATCCATGGCTATTCCCATACAGTTCAAGTATACACCCAGATTCTGTGAATTATAGAGTGGGGGAGCGTGGACGGAGTTTGACCGTCAATGTCAGCGATTGCTGAACTTCGATGTTTCGAATATCATATCCATGGCTATTCCCATACAGTTCAAGTATACACCCAGATTCTGTGAACTATAGAGTGGGGGAGCGTGGACGGAATTGGACCGTCAATGTCTGCGATTGCTGAACTTCGGTGTCTCGAATATCATATCCATGGCTATTCCCATACAGTTCAAGTATACACCCAGATTCTGTGAATTATAGAGTGGGGGAGCGTGGACGGAGTTTGACCGTCAATGTCAGCGATTGCTGAACTTCGATGTCTCGAATATCATATCCGTGGCTGTTCTGATACAGTTCAAGCATACACCCAGATTCTGTGAACTAAAGAATGGGGGAGCGTGTACGGAATTTGACCGTCAATGTCGACGATTGTTGAACTTCAGTGTCTCGAATATCATATCCATGGCTATTCCCATACAGT
>NW_003208079.1:0-1193 GCF_000006405.1 Perkinsus marinus ATCC 50983
ATGGCATACAACAGCACTACCGCACCAAGCCGGGTGTCCGAGAAAGAGTAGTTGATGCGTGCTCATCTCAGATTACTATGATATTTTCTGATTGGTATGTCCAGATATGAAGAAATGATGGCGGCTGTTCCCGGCTGTGTTGAAGCTATTCGTAAATGCAATAAGGATGGAAGTGAGTTTTCCCGTATGAACTAACTTATACCATCATTGATGATTATACGGTAATAGTCGATGATCGTGTTATGTGTAGGTTTCGCTTGCACCAAGGCCTTCCTCCAATGTAACCGCGCACTGTTCAGTCCATATCAGGAGAAGGGTCTCAACCCGTGAGTTCGTAGGGTTGGTCTTTGCCAGGCATGTAGGCACCTACAGGTACGACATGCGTCAGAAGTGCGAACACCCGCCGCTTTGCTACGACTTTTCGCATGTGAGTTGAGCGGCGGCAGACGCAGCAGGTTGTTGATTGATTTCCTGGTATAGATTGACAAGTTCTTGAATGATAAGAAAGTCCAAGAGGAACTCGGTGTTAATACCAAGTGGCAGGAGTGCAACACTCTGGTGATCACCGCCAGCGTGTCACCAACATGTGAGCCCCCCTATCCAGGTTAACATCCTGTTCAACTGGGACTTCATGCACAATTTCCATCAACTGCTCAGCGATCAAATAGAGAGTGGCACACGTGTAATAGGCTTTCTATCTACGCTGGATGGGTGGTCGTCTATACAAGGAGTAAGCTTCTTGTGCAGGTGCTGATCTATGTCGGTGATGTTGATTATAGTTGTAATTGGATCGGTAACAAGAAGTGGGCACTGAATTTGGAGTGGCAAGGTCAAGAACAATTCAACAAGCAGGAGGATCGGGATTATAAGGTATCGTCAGGAGCGGCTCGAGCAAGCAATTCAGCGTCGTGACAGTAGAACAACAGTAACATTATTGAGTTCAGAATACATCCGGCAAAGTTGCGGGGAAAGTACGCAGTGTTACTTTGGACAATGGGGGGCAGTTCTCGTTCATGCAGGTAGGACTCGTTCAGATAACCTTTTCTGCCCGAATAGATATGCTGATGTCCTTCATTTTCAGATTAGAGAGGCTGGGCATATGGTGCCGATGGACCAGCCGGCGGTATCTCTCCGTATGCTCAACGACTTCCTCGATGACAAGCTACCTACCCCACATCTTGGCTCCTCTCCCC
>NW_003211157.1:0-985 GCF_000006405.1 Perkinsus marinus ATCC 50983
ATCCTCAGAGTTAGAGTGATGATGTGTGTCTATTATTGTCTACGGTAGACAATACTGTCCAATATTGGTCCTTTCAAACGGGAAGTCTTCTGAAATTTCTCATTATTTCCCTACACAGAGACTTCCTGTCAACTTCAGTTTTGACGTTCGCGTAGAACCAGGAGAGGAAGACACATTATTCAAGTTACATGCTGGAGAGGTGAGTCAATAGTTCCCATTGCCTATCATTCAATAAACTTCACACCCTCATATCGTTGACACAGTGGCTACACGTAAAGTCGAGATATGGCCATCACATTCCCGCAATGATATCATATTATCCATGCATTCCGCCACGGAATAAAAATCTGCACTATCGCCGTCAGATAGATGGATTCCTCAATAAAGCGTATGTGCAGGATGCGTTGGGGGTTTTTAAAGTGTGGCGACCCAAGAACGATCATGTGAGTAGTTCTGGGTTCTGACTCAGTGTCCCCACGCCAAAGAATGCTCTCGCTAGGTTTTTGCCGCATTCCAGAGATATGCTGCTTATGATGCAACCTACCGAGTGGCTAATCTCCTAGACGCAGGACTGAAAGTGAGTAACCTGGGAATTACCGATACTAAGGATTAGATTTTGCCGTAGCCTCGTATACTAGCCGCGTGATGCATCCTTCGTTACAAAGACTTTCAAGAGTCGTTCATGCGTCCGCAAATGTTGCTAACGACAGGGTGATCGGAGCGTCGGGTCGGATTCCTCCCAGGTTCCACCGTGCGGTTTATACGACTATTAGTGTAGAAATGGTCACAGCTCCCTCTTCGTTACTTGAAAAATGAATTCCAGACATGAGGTTGTTGTAGGAGTAGCCGTTTAGTGGTAGAGGAGTGAAAAAACAAGGGGTGAGATGGGCACAGCATATAGAATCGATCATCTAGTCGTATAGAGCTCTTCTTCTCGAGAGACACAACTTTATGTGACCCGACACGCAAGACCTCATCGCTACAT
>NW_003210048.1:0-962 GCF_000006405.1 Perkinsus marinus ATCC 50983
CATTTTTTATATAATTGTGGGTGGCTGATTCTTGCGAAAGGACTGTTGTGATGTCCGAGTTCCCAAATTGGGAGTTTTTGGACATCACTCCTGATCTGCCGGCGGCGATCAGGATGACTGACATTTCGATATATTTTGGGTATTCGATAGCTGCCAAATCGGTCAGCGTCGAGTATTCCGGTTTATTCGAAGGATTCATGATATTGCAAAATATCATTGATTTTCATGGGGTTTTGTATTAGTACCCGCTCATTGTGGGAAAGTCGGGTGGATTTATCTTACCCGCAAATCTAATACAAGATTTGCATGATGCAGCAATAGACCAAGGTTAGTATATCAGTTGTATTTATACGACTAGTTATGCAAACCCTTTGTGTTTTTTGTTGCGACTCTTGGCGTGAACCGGAAGACCGGACCTCGCTTTCGACTATTCATCTTTGATGGATATGAGATCGCAAGGGTATCGCTTCGTGCGATATTTAGTGACCATCAGAGCACGCTACGACTTTTGATTATATCCTTGGATTTAATCGGAAGCTCGCAAGCATTGCATTGATGCAATCACCTGGTTGATCCTGCCAGTAGTCATATGCTTGTCTCAAAGATTAAGCCATGCATGTCTAAGTATAAGCTTTAAACGGCGAAACTGCGAATGGCTCATTAAAACAGTTATAGTTTATTTGGTGATCGATTACTATTTGGATAACCGTAGTAATTCTAGAGCTAATACATGCGTCAAGGCCCGACTTCGGAAGGGCTGCGTTTATTAGATACAGAACCAACCTAGGCTCCGCCTAGTCCTTGTTGGTGATTCATAATAACCCGGCGATCGCACGGCTTGTCCGGCGATGGACCATTCAAGTTTCTGACTATCAGCTATGGACGGTAGGTATTGGCCTACGTGGCGTTGACGGTACGGGGATAGGGTCGATCCGGGAGGGAGCTGAGAACGCTACACATCT
>NW_003208459.1:0-1056 GCF_000006405.1 Perkinsus marinus ATCC 50983
ATACGCTGGTGGTAGGCTCTACAATTTTGACCATCTCAAGGATGGGATGCTCCACTGCATTCTATCGTAGCCATCGTGCGGCTGGTATTTTGTTGCCGTGAGAATCAACAGACTTTAGTTGGAGTCTATACAATACAGGGGTTACCTGGATGAACTGGTCGTCATCGGTGTTCTCACATGGTTCGGCCTGGTCGTGCGAGACTGAACCTAGCACCAATGCTGTATATGGCAATACCCTCTCCTTCGATGACAGATGCTCTCATCAGTAACGCGACTGAACCAGAAGGGAGCCCATTCGATGGACGTGTTGGATTCAGTATAGGTGGAGGGACTGCCCGCCTCTACCCCGAGGAATTGTTTGCTGTTGGTGTAGTCGGTGTGGACGAGCCGTTGGTCTATACTAGTATTATGCATGAGGGAGGTAGTAGGGTAGGGGAGGGGGGAATAGTGTTGTGTACGGCAAAGCTCTCTGGGTGCCTCGAAATGCTTTATTAGATCAATCGCTCTGGAATTCGGTCAACTGCCTTAGAGAAGCTATCATGAAATTGAGTCTATCCGCTTGAGCAGGGGTTGGGCGCTCGGCGAGTTTGTTGAATTTTCACAGGATATCTCGAAATGCGCCAGAAATTACATGAGTTCAACCTGCCCGCCCGGAGGCTCTCCCTGGCCACTAGGTGGGTATTCGTAACTATATAATACTATCATCATCAGATGTGTTTTAGGTCGATGACGAGTACGAAAATGTGGTGAAGTCGGAGAGATCTCTTCTGCTCGGATCCTTGCTATCTGTCGTGGGATGGTCTGAGCGGCATCTTCTCGCGCTCCTTGCTGCCCGTCCATGAGCATCTCGGGGGCTCTCACAGTGAAGACTCTCGTTCACTTTGGTTCTCCTGTCTCCTCAGAAACCGGTCTTAAGCGGATCCGAGATCATATGCAGTGCACTGCAGTTTGGTCATCCGTGCATCTCCACCATACTCTGGATCCTGTAGTACTGACCTATGTCTTATAGGTGCAAGCCCACAGCAAGAGGTCGGCTCTATAGGCTTTGCGACTGAG
>NW_003215680.1:0-1259 GCF_000006405.1 Perkinsus marinus ATCC 50983
GAGGCTTCGAGGTGCTTGCGCTCCCTCTTCAACTCCAGCTCCAGTCCGGGTTCAGGATGAATTCGTCAATCAAAGTGGTCAAGCGGTGGAACGTCTCGTCCCTAAGCACAACGTGGCGACTCGTCGCTGGCGAGTTGTGATATTCCCCATTCAAAGCTCGATCTCGACACCATCTAAGTTTCTGCAGGCCACTGAGCTCCACAATCCCTTACAAAAGGCACCGGTGAGAATAAAGTGTAACATCAATTCATGAACTGTATCGTGGATGACGTAGAAGTACGCATGGACCTACCTTTGTATCGACAACCGCTCGCGTAGCAGTGGAATAGCTATCGCGTCCGCAATCTGTGACAGATTATCTGTTCAAATTCCTATTATCGCCGGTAGGAATAATAGAATTGTCAGGGGTCGTTGCTTTCATGTATATCATCTACAGTTCATATGATCACCATAATGTGTGAGTCCCACAATCACACTGTGTACGCATGAACCGGCCTGTCACGCGCCACCCATCAGCGTCTATCAGAGGCTAGTCCAACGAGTGCTCGTATTCTTGCGACTTGCAGTATTCCATCTCAGGCGCATAATACCTAGAGGTCGGCAAGCTAGGAGTCCTTCAAGCTGCCAAGCTAGTCACAGGTCAAGCCAGTCTGGCTTGACCTGGAGTAGTATTTATGTTGAGTACATTATTTTTAATCGAGGTCTTCGATGTAGTTCAGACCTACTAGGTCTTAGGAGCACTCCAGGTAGCGAGCTTCACTGGATTCGACAGAAACTTGGTTGATATTGATGTTAATATGAACAAATATTGATGTTTTGGACGTTGATTCTCTAATGGTTCGTCAAAAGGTATACAGTACTACGACAGATGTATATCTACTCTGTAATCGTTCGGGTTCAGAGATCATTCGGAGCCTACATGGTACAGGAAGTAACATTCTGAGCCCTCTTGCTTAACGGTAGCCTCACCGAACTTATGCAACTCAAACTCACTCAGTAATAAGAAAAATCGTCGTGAGTCACAACACACTTATCCAGAACCCACCATGGGACTCCTATCGTTGATAAAGCAAGCTGCATTTCACAACAGGGGGATCCTACTCCCATGAACCAGCGCGACTTGGACCCAGGGCTTCCATCGTGTCCTCAGCGGTATCTAGATGATGAGATGATTTCGCAATACGATGAAGATCGGCCACCACTCACCTTGGCTGGGCTCATGGGTGTTCTGTCTGAGAGTTTCGATGTAAACATCGGAA
>NW_003203947.1:0-1585 GCF_000006405.1 Perkinsus marinus ATCC 50983
TGCTGGATTGAGCTTGGTTCAACGGTTCCGTCGCCGGGATGGTCTAGTGGTTATGACGTCTGCTTACACGCAGAAGATCGCGAGTTCGATCCTCGCTCCTGGTATAGCTTACTCCTACGCATATGACATGCCGGGATCTGAACAGTCAACATATGACTCACTTGCTGGATTGAGCTTGGTTCAACGGTTCCGTCGCCGGGATGGTCTAGTGGTTATGACGTCTGCCTTACACGCAGAAGATCGCGAGTTCAATACTCGCTCCTGGTATAGCTTACTCCTACGCATATGACATGCCGGACCTGAACAGTCAATATATGACTCACTTGCTGGATTGAGCTTGGTTCAACGGTTCCGTCGCCGGGATGGTCTAGTGGTTATGACGTCTGCCTTACACGCAGAAGATCGCGAGTTCAATCCTCGCTCCTGGTATAGCTTACTCCTACGCATATGACATGCCGGATCTGGACAGTCAATACATAACTCACTTGCTGGATTGAGCTTGGTTCAGCGGTTCCGTCGCCGGGATGGTCTAGTGGTTATGACGTCTGCCTTACACGCAGAAGATCGCGAGTTCAATCCTCGCTCCTGGTATAGCTTACTCCTACGCATATGACATGCCGGATCTGAACAGTCAACATATGACTCACTTGCTGGATTGAGCTTGCTTCAACGGTTCCGTCGCCGGGATGGTCTTGTGGTTATGACGTCTGCCTTACACGCAGAAGATCGCGAGTTCAATACCCGCTCCTGGTATAGCTTACTCCTACGCATATGACATGCCGGATCTGAACAGTCAATATATGACTCACTTGCTGGATTGAGCTTGGTTCAACGGTTCCGTCGCCGGGATGGTCTAGTGGTTATGACGTCTGCCTTACACGCAGAAGATCGCGAGTTCAATCCTCGCTCCTGGTATAGCTTACTCCTACGCATATGACATGCCGGATCTGGACAGTCAATACATAACTCACTTGCTGGATTGAGCTTGGTTCAGCGGTTCCGTCGCCGGGATGGTCTAGTGGTTATGACGTCTGCCTTACACGCAGAAGATCGCGGGTTCAATCCTCGCTCCTGGTATAGCTTACTCCTACGCATATGACATGCCGGATCTGAACAGTCAACATATGACTCACTTGCTGGATTGAGCTTGGTTCAACGGTTCCGTCGCCGGGATGGTCTTGTGGTTATGACGTCTGCCTTACACGCAGAAGATCGCGAGTTCAATACCCGCTCCTGGTATAGCTTACTCCTACGCATATGACATGCCGGATCTGAACAGTCAATATATGACTCACTTGCTGGATTGAGCTGGATTAATTGACTTCATTGTTAGCCGCATTGTTAGGTTTAGCCCTATAGGACGGCCATACATGTATCATGTGCACAGTGCAAAGCACGCAACTGGCATGCTTGTACGCACGCATACGTCCGTGTATTCTAGTTTCGCATCCTCTCTCGGTACAGGAGTGACTCCACTGGCGGGACGCTCCGCTAAGCTTTCCAGCAATACATGCCCCGCTTGTTTGACTCAACGGGATTCTATAGCGCTATCGCCGACATAGTTCAGTATTCATGACGCCAGGCT
>NW_003215434.1:0-1032 GCF_000006405.1 Perkinsus marinus ATCC 50983
GGCGCCGTAAAAATTGCGACGGGATCCGTTAGAATCTCGCGACGGGAATTGGAGTAGTTTTCAACTAGCAAAAAGCGCATCTCCGCAAGGCGTCATAGATAGCGCTATTGCCCCTCCCGCAAGGATAGTAGATTTTTACATTGTGGGATGATATGCAAAGTCGGAAGTGTATGACAATTGGTAATTATCGAGAAGTTCATAAAATTTAAACTTTCACGTTTACATGAATATTTCAAGTTTATCATGGTACATTTCATTATTAAGTTGGAGCATAGGCTCCGCAAAAATTGTGTAAGTTCACATGTGTGCAGTCATGCCACACGGCAATCTTTAGTAAAAGGCGAAAGATTGATTCGCTTTGAGATGACCGCTGTGATATAGTGTAATATCTTTGAGGAGGTATGGTCATATATGGAAATGAAAGAAGGATGGGGAATTTGAGGTATAGTTAAAAAACTAAGTGAATCATTATATGATTCTGACTGTAGTACAAAGGGCTCAGACTATAGATGATTCTTATTATATTATAGTTGGTGGCAGCGCTATCTCTTCGTTTGCGCTACGCCACCGCTACCAGAAATTTCGCTGTGGAACCCACACTTGGTAGGCCCTGGAGCTTTACAGTCCTCAGAAGTCGTGCAGTGAGCTGCTCCGCCCCACGAGAGCGAGCTGCTTGAGCCTCGCCCAACGCCAGCCAGGTAAGTTACCTATCAATTTCGCCCATTCGCCTTGTTTACAAAGTTAATGGTGGAAATCTGGTAAGTAGGGAGAAGTGTTGAAAAACTCGATGTTCGACAAGTTTATTCCAGTTGGAAATTCATAGATTGTTGATTATTATTTAAAGTTGCCTCGATAGAGGCTCGGGTCCGCCACACTCAGCAATTCGTGCAGGGCTGAGGCGACAGTCGAGTCGGAGCATGGTCAGAGACCAAAGCCACCGACTCCCCAGTAAAAAATTGTTGTGACAGTTCAAGTTAGCAGTAGCTAACATATAAGTTGTCACACTTATAAGAACAGATACTACACTTGATC
>NW_003206177.1:0-1483 GCF_000006405.1 Perkinsus marinus ATCC 50983
AATACAGTAAAACTTCAAAGGTATACGTTGATGAAGGAATGCTTGCTCGACTCTTCGTCCGAAACTCTCCTTGCTCACATCAATCTCGGGGAGGAGTGTATTCTCATTGATGGTACAGGGTTTCGCCCATGTGATAAGATAGTAGCAAGAATAGTCAGGAGAGCGCCTCGGGGGTGTTGCGGATATTGGAAGCTCTGATATGTGGTCCTAAAGTCACGTGAGCATGGCATCGTATGAGCATGGCTACATTGGAAGGTATAGATTCTCACCTCGTCCTTAGAGTCATGATGATCGACAGACGGATATGTGCTCAAAGGAATATCATCCGGTACCAGAAAATCCACGATTGAACCAATAGCAGTGTCGAATGTGAGGTTTATATGTGAGGACTCAGATATATTTGCTTGGGACTGAGCGGCCGAGACATCTAGGAATTCCATGCCAATCAACGGGAGCTGATCAACTGATCACTGATCAGCAGAAAATTAAGAAAAACATAACTCTGAATATTCTCTAGAAGTCAAGTGATCAGCTGATCAGCTGATCAGGGGATCAGAATGGACCGCAAGTGTTATACAGCAAATGAGGTTCATTTCTATATAGGTAGCTCAGCGCTCGAAAAAATTAAAGCGAACGGAATTGTGCGAACTAAGCCTTTGATGATGATATCTTGTACTAAATGATGATCGTCCTTTCTCTAGCTTCCCAAGAATGTCCCAATTACAAGACTCTACCCGTACCCAAGATTGACGAACAAAACTGTCCCCGGTGTTGCGTAAAAATTATGTTGACATGCACAATCATGGAATAATTCACAGCTAACTGGTGATCGCCAGAATGGATCAGTATTTTATCAGCCGCCCTCTACTCCGCATAACCATCTCCAAACGCCTGCTCATGCTATTGATAAGAGTATCTCCGTCGATACTAGAGTAAATATCTTTCACTCGGTCCACAAATGCTTCTTTGCTTGGACAGGGACCTTCTGCAGTAGCTGCCGAACGTAGGCGACTCTTCAGGATGGCGAACGACGTTTCTATGCATGCTAAGTCTGGACTTCTCGGAGGAAAGTCCACAAATGAGCACCCAGCTGCACTGAGAACCCTTCTACAGGAAGCCGTCTTAGGAGCGCTATAATTATCTGCTAGCAGAGTCTTACGGACATCGTGATTCCTTCTACTTCTCTTCTTTAATAACGGAATCACAACAGTACGGTAAACGGACTCGTACGATTTGGCCGAGTTACTCTCTATTGGCGTGATTATTGGACGCTCACCCCATGCTAAAACCCCGACAAATTTAATTTTTTTACTCAATCTGAAAGCACTGCGAGTTGGCGTTACATAGCTGGCATTGTCCCATATCCTCTCCGTAGCATCAGCTCGAAAACCCTCTGCATCAAATCCAATCGTCACCCCATCCATGTACAGCCCGATTCGATATCGAAAAACGCTGATATCTTATTCTTATCACCCTGGCATGC
>NW_003208429.1:0-932 GCF_000006405.1 Perkinsus marinus ATCC 50983
TACGTGATGAGCTTAAACATCGTAGTGGTCAGTCAGCCGAGCGTGTACCTGGCCAAGATGAGGTTTGCTCATGAGCCTCTACAGGATCGTATAAATGAATTGAGACAGTTCAGGAAGCAACATGAGCAATTTGTCCAGACGTTGGATAAGGTATTCGTGGTAGTATCCGGTAAGGATGGAGGGACAGTCTCTGCTGCTGCAACTGCTACGAAGAATACAGTAGTGGCTGCTTATGATAAGGTCTTGGTTGTTGATGTTGTGGATACTACACCTACTGGTATTAATGCTTGGGAACGTGCTAAACAGGAGTATGCTGATCTCATCAACAGGGCCGAGAGCTTGATCATAGCTAACATGAGGGATACCCTTGGCAATGCTGCTACTACCAAGGATATGTTCCGGGCTTTCGCCAAGTTCAACCCTCTCTTCTTCAGACTCCGTATTAGGAGTGCTGTATTGGAATATCAGAACTCACTATTGAGTAAGGTTAAAGTGGACATATTTGATCTACAGGAGGCATTCAAGAAGGGCTTTGAGGGATCTGGTACCGAGACCATGCTCCTTCAGAGAGGGATACCTGCTCTAAGTGCTAAGATTATGTGGGCTAAGCAGATCAGTCGAAGGCTTACTACACTCATCAACCAAGTGGCTTCAGTTCTAGGCCCTACTTGGGATAAGCATATCGATGGTCAGAGGATCAAAGAGGAGTGTGACTTCTTTGCCAAGAAGCTAGACACCAGTCGTCTATTCGAGAGCTGGGTTAAGCAAGCTAGAAGTGTATCTATAGACTGGGGTGCCCGAGTATTGGCCATTCATAAGGCTAGGAATGGATCATTAGCTCTACACATGAACTTTGATGCTGATATCCTTGATCTCTGCCAGAAATTGCTTACTTGGAGAGCCTACATTTCCAGATACCATTTGCTGTGAAG
>NW_003201263.1:0-1198 GCF_000006405.1 Perkinsus marinus ATCC 50983
CCATAAGTCTCAACACATGTCGCAGTTACTGTCGCGGCGATGATGCGACCAGATGTATCAGCCTGCGGTCAAAGGAGGAGCTCCTCATCGCACTCGAATTTAACAGGATGATAAGTGCGTTTGCCGTTGCCACCTCCGTAATGCTCATCCGCACGTAAAAACTGAGAAAGGAAGATGAGGGCGCGGCCACAGCCTGGGCATCAGCTCACCTCGATACGACGAGAAGTGAGACGACCATTGAGGTCGAACTCCACGGTAGCTCTCTTCAATGGGTATATCTCTTCCCTTTGCATATGCTGTTCTGGTACGAGTGAGATGTAGTCCACAGTGTGTAGGATAGTAGAATCGAACTCAACCTGATGACAAAGCTACTGGATAGACTCCTCGACCGGCTGAGTCATTCCTCACCTCGTGGTACAGTAGGCCTCCGAATGCATTAGAGAAACCAATGGCCTTGGAAGCCGTGGAGAAGGCGATGGTCACGACTTGATCTTTTTGCTCCGGCTCATCATCATCGTCACGCTTGCCACATGTTAGCGTAACTTCATACCTATTGTCTGACGTGTACTTCGGAGCCTGCGAGGCTTCATTGCAGCTGTACTGGAACGCGCCGCTGAACTGACAAGCGAGCCAAGCTTCAATTCTCCACAACGCTATGGGGTCCTTACATCCAGTAGGTACTCTCTCGGGAAGACCTTAACGTATGCCTCCGTCAAAGCAGCTTGGGTATCGCCGATCATAGTAGCTCCTTCCTCGCCAGCGAAGTACAGCGTGTGATCAAGCCACACCTGCTATGGACAAATTTCAGCAAGGCACAGTTGACAGTGGAAACATGGGAGTTCAACAATAACGAATAGTTCTCACCTTGTCAACAGGTATCTTAGCAAAGGCTCGCGCAATAGTGAGCGCAGCCTCCTCATTGTTGGCAATGAGCGTCACCTTGTGTGACTCCCCCAGGGTGACCTTATCCTGTGAAAGCTCGTTACAGTGCATAGTAACATAGTAGAAGAATTGCTTGAAGTAAACGCGGTGCGCTGCATTAGGGTCGCACTTGTATGAGCTTGAGCCAATCTAAAAACGGGAGAGTCGCACCTCTCAACGGCTTCTGGACTTGCCTGAGATGCTTCCCTCGTCCTTTTCTCCCTCGGGGCGCGCGACGAACATGCGAACCGTATCGGGTTCCACTTTCGTAGTGTCA
>NW_003203923.1:0-1017 GCF_000006405.1 Perkinsus marinus ATCC 50983
TACCTACATAAGATCATAATATTCATCATCATCAACAACAGCATATTCAGTTTATATTACCTCGCATATATCATCATTAGATATACCACGATCTTCATGAGCAATCATCACACTAAGAAGGACACTGACTATTCATTGAATAGATATTCATCCTACTAAGGAGAGCTCTTCGTGTTGTTATCAAGATTATAAGTATTGTTAGATAGCCCCAGTATAACCTCCTCTAATGCTAGTCGTTTAGCTTCATCAATCGATACATGTGCCGTATTAGTAGCATGCTTTCTTCTTCTATCCTTATCACATCCCTAAAGATCTCTAACTTATACCCCAACCCTTACATTAGAATACTACCTCTAATAAAACTACCAATCCTATCCATAACCCTATCCATAATAATAAAGGTACTGTCATCAAAGAGGCCTTAATAAACTATCACCAACCACCCACTCTACTACGACCACACTGCACTTCACCATCACAACAACCAGCCGCAGCCAATTATTTTAGGGCGAGCGAGATCTACAAATAAGTTAAGAGTGCTAAGCACACCTAAGCTGAGCTTCTTCTCTCGTTCTTGTTGATATAGTTGTTATTGCAGTTCATAACTCCTTCTACTATCATTATGGTTAAGGCTCAACAGGAAGAGGCTTCTATCGGACGTATTCATAAGGTAAGTAGTAGTACTCTTGTTATTGTGAGTAGTATGAATCTTTAGGTCGCCGGTCCTTTGGTCGTGGCTGATAACATGTCCGGTTCTAAGATGTACGAAGTGGTTCGTGTTGGTTGGGAGAATCTTGTCGGAGAGATTATCAAGATTGAGGGAGATACTGCCTCAATTCAGGTAATTACTACTAATAATAACAAGATTAGTATTATAAGCTTATTAGGTTTATGAAGATACTGCTGGTTTAACTGTTGGTGATCCGGTTATCAAGACTGGTAAACCTCTTGCTCTTGAGCTAGGACCTGGTATCTTAATAATATCTTTGATGGTATTCAACGTCCTCTAGAGCGTAT
>NW_003211873.1:0-1028 GCF_000006405.1 Perkinsus marinus ATCC 50983
ATTCTGGTTGGTAGCGGGTAGGGCACGCAGCGTACTCTAGTCGACTCTCAACTAGACAGTCTATCATATATTCGTCGAAGACTCGGACTCGAAGCTACAATGGGGTCGCTATGCCACTTGTTGGCTGCTCACTGGATACAAAGCAGGCTCGGAGAAGACACGTTTTCACACCATATAGCAAAAAAACGGGACGTTTCGGAGGAGATTACGAGCGAGAAGGTAACCTATAAAATCAGGAGACACTAGTGCCGGAGATGAAAAACACGTTGAACGGTTCCTTCGTTCAGGTAGAACTGCTTTGAGTTAACGTGATTTCCGAGTGGACTTCAACCGTCTTCGGTACAAGCTCATTATTAAGTTTGATGCCCCACTAAAGTGAGCAGAGTGAAATTAATATGGTGCTAAAATTGCTATTGTCCGATGATTCTGTCGACGCTGACATTCACCGAGTACGACCAAACTTCTTGATCTATCTACCTGTTAGATAAGTTAGGGTTCCAGCCTTTGGGTGGTACTCCTGAATTTTCTTATATCGCTTTGATTTATCACCAAGAAATTGGGCTGAACTTTTTTTGCATGGATTTTGAGCAATTTTGCGTGATTTGATTGTGCATAGCTCGACAGAGCCAAATCATATCTAGAATTCAAAGGTACCTTCTAGTTAGCTATCACTTGAAAATTCGTTGAACTCTGCGACTCACAGACAAAGCACATTTTATTTGGGGCACCCGATACGTTCCGAGTCAAGAGTGGCATTCTGAGAAGTTTGGCGTGAGATCTATCGCACTCAACTTAGGCTTGCGATGAAACGATTTCTTCAACGTTGACATTATGCTATGAGAGTAGATACCCTACGCTACATAGTATGTATTCGGCTGTAGTTGAATAACTGACATAGTCCCCATTCCTTTCATCATCTATGAAAGCATTTTGGGTCTTTCTTGGGACGTTTAGAGCGTCAGGATCAACCAAATTTGTGAATCTTCATCCAGTCATCTCTGCAGAAATTCGATCGCCTATGAGAACTA
>NW_003216610.1:0-1016 GCF_000006405.1 Perkinsus marinus ATCC 50983
CAAAAGGGGATCTTTCCTCTTTGTACATACATATCAGTGTCGCTCTTCTTCCCGATACAAACATTTTGTTGTTAACGCAACTCAATGCTTTGTATCCCGCTTGAACTAACTCTTCGGAGGTGGTTCGTTATGTGCGCTTGTGAAGGCAGGCGTATTAATTTGCAAGGCTATAATCTCGTATTGTAGCCCCTCCGAAAGGAGGCTTGCGCCTGTGAGTATCTCTCGAGGTACTCGCAAACTCGACTGTGTTGTGGTGATATCACGTGTTCCTTGATCACGCGATTCTTCTCTTCAACGCATTACGTCAAATCTATTGATAAATGCAGAGAAGTGTTTGAATCACGCGTTCAGTCTGGTCGCGAGATTATTATATATCATAACACGCTTGTCGGTTTGCACCATGGCAATATGTCATCATTAGAAGGCCTGATGTGTGTGAGATTACCCGCTGAATTTAAGCATATAAGTAAGCGGAGGAAAAGAAACTAACTAGGATTCCCTTAGTAATGGCGAATGAACAGGGATCAGCTCAGTGCCAAATCGGAATCACTTGTGGTTCTGAAATGTGGCTTGAAGGCAGTACCAGTGGCATCGCGGACGAAAGTCTCTTGGAAAAGAGCGTCATAGAGGGTGAGAATCCCGTGAGTCGTTCGCCGTTTGTCACGTACGGTCTGCGTTCTAACGAGTCGCGTTCCTTGGGATTGGAGCGTAAACGGGTGGTAAATTTCATCCAAAGCAAAATATATACTCGAGACCGATAGCACAAAAGTACCGTGAGGGAAAGGTGAAAAGAACTTTGAGAAGAGGGTTAAATAGTGCCTGAAATCGTTGAGAAGGAAGCGGATGCCGCCGTTGCATATGCTGATTGTAGGATTGCTGCTCGCTCCTGTCTTCTGCTACTCATTCACAGACCTGGTCGTGTTGAGCAGTTGTTTGGCAGATGTTAGTGGTGTTTCCTACTTCAGTCGTCAGCATCACTGGCTGAGTGGAAATAATCCATGGATGCTAATTGGTTC
>NW_003208008.1:0-2366 GCF_000006405.1 Perkinsus marinus ATCC 50983
ATCAGGTCGGAAGGACATTGAATTAGCAGATGTCTTGAATTGTCGTAGCATTCATAGTATGAATTTCATACTACTCAGGGTGTTGCATTTCTACACTGCACCTTAATTGCATTGCGCGCATGTTCGGATGGCCGCGTGCTATATAGGAAGGGCGAGTCGCCCTGGGCGACCGATCAGTATTCCAGTTCCCTCAAGCGCTCGTTGGTGACGCTGAGGAAGTCGCTGACCCTCTTGTCTCCTTGCTTCTCGACGAGAATCAGTTGAGTAAGGCTTGTCACGACCGACTTGTCCTGGTGATTAGCGCTAAGATAATCTTAGCATGAAACCTTTACCATTCTGTTCTCAAGTATCTTAGTAAGATATCTGAGAACATAAGGGTGAGGGTTTGTGGAATAACTTCGGCGATTAAGAGCTATAGTGAGATGGTTGCTTTGTTCGTCCTCTATGTAGGGAACAAGCTCTTTATCGATACAGACCGCGATGAACGCCCGAGCGGCCAGTGGTGGTTCAGACGCCACCCACTCTTGTATGTGGAATGTTTTCCATTTCTTCCTCATGTTGGAGAAACTGATACCACTATCGCCCTCATTCTCACCGGTGTAACTGCATGGTTCCGGCTGGATGGGCACAGGCTAGCGCAATATCGCGCTGTTCCTGTTGTCGTTACGACAGTGTCGTATGATACCATAGTTGATGGCGTTGATAGCAAGGTCCTTATAGACAGGATGATGCTGATCTCTCCGAGCTGATGAACTCCTAGGCAATAGATTTCTCCGGCCACTGTTATGAGTCTAGTCGAACATCAGCCCTTGTCCCTTAGCTTCACTTACCAGGAAAGGAATCATACATCTCTCATCGCAGCATTAGCCTACAATGAGGTATATCCTGAATGCCGAGCACGGGACTCGGTAGAACACAGCTTCTACTAGCGACTACTCCATCACTTAGGATACACGAATATGAGGTTTCACATCTGGGCCGGTATGCGGACCCTTATCTATATATAAAGCACATGATCTAGATCACGCGTCGATCTTGACGCCTGAGCCAAATCCATTGTATCCGAGATGCGTGAGCCAGATCTGTGATTCTTGATCCGTGATCTTTGATCCTGATCCTCGACTGTTGATCTCGATCCCTGAACCTCGATACTGATCCCTGGTCTGTGATCTGGATCTCGCGTGATCCTCATTTCCGATTCTGTTCTATGATCATTGAGGAAAAACTTGATCCGTGATCCAAAGATCACCGAGTTGAGAAATTGCGGTGTTCAGATCCTGAACTTGAGGGGAAAATAGGAGAATTTCACTACAATTTACAGCAATATTGCAATTATTGCACGATATTATATCATCTATGCTGCACTGAGATGACACACCCTGCTATTAGTAGTGTTATTCCTCCAGTAGTGGAATCCAAACTTCACGTCACTAATATCGAGTCAGTCTATAGGTGGGAAATCACTCGTATGCGGGTTGCCAACCTGTCATCAGCGATCTGTTGCATGACCACTCCAAAAGCAACATCCAAGTGATAGCAAATGACAAATATAGTGTCCCGCGGTGACAGATCAAGATCAAGGACTGCAGTCAACATCGATGGGGAACCTACTTCCCCTCCGCAAACAACAGCGAGCGGACCTGATGCATGTGAATGAGGCCCTGCGGGATTTTTTGAGCTGACTATTCATTACAATATCAAGATGACTTGAAAGGAGAATTTTATACGAAGTTGGTGCATGCTGAAAGGGCAATTGCCTACGAAGCGAATCAAGATGAACCTCTGACTGGGAAAGTGCAAGTGGGAGGAGAGTTTGATTGTCACTAACTTCCAACTATGAAAGTATCCTGTACAGTCACCTCCCCACTAGTGACATTATATCCCCAGAATGTCCCACGGAGTTCACTCCTGCTCACAACGTCGAGCTCAATGTAACCAATCACACTTAAAGCCTTCTCCACATGAGGCATGGTGCCAATTGGACATACAAGGTTCAAGAATCGCGCCGAGCCAGCTAGAATGTGGACCGTGCCGTCAATAGCAGAAGTACGAGTATAAGCGTGTATGTGGCCAGTGAAGTAGATGCTTACATTGTACTTCTTAAACAAAGGAGCCACATTAGATTTTAGCTCCTCGGCGATATCCCCGTTGAACTTGTCTAAGGCGCAGGACGTGTACATCGGCCTATGACCAGTAACGATGACCCATGGGGTCTTGTTCCGGTCAACATTAGCGAGATCATCTTCCAGCCATTTGTGTTGATCGCTCCCGTTGAGATAATTATGCTCGGTAGAAATCATAACGTAATGTACCAAACCATAGTCAAACGAATACCAATACTTTGCCTCCTCTGAGCCGACCGGATA